>NC_064626.1:178829711-179132878 GCF_023864275.1 Schistocerca cancellata
AGAGATTAGAGGATAAAATAGAAAAAGATTAAAGTCAACAGAAATAAACCTATAATGAAAAATCCACTAAAACTAACAGGGCACATCAGAATACCGTAAATCCTACAGTTTGCTTTTTCTTTCATGGTAGGTAACAGTTGACAGCAGTGAATATTTTATAATTACCTTTAATTACCACTCAAAAGACAAGTTACACTTTTGTTAAACAAGACACTCTCACTCTGTTTGTGAGTGGAACAGGAAAGGAAATGACTAGTAGTGGTATGCCAACCACCATACAATGGCTTGTGGAAGATGTATGAGGACATGGACTGGATATTTTCAGAAAATTGTTGCATCTGTGACCTAATGCTAAGTAAACTTTTGTGTTTGTGTCTTATAGATGACCACCATATGTGAATTGCATGATGTTTATAAATGAATATAACAGAAGATCTGTTAGTCATTTCAATGAGGTACTCTGTTATAGTACAATCATTGTAATATTGTTAAGATTTGTATTGTTGATCTGTAAATTTATAATCTGGGTGCACAGTCTCGAATAATGGCAGTAGCAATAGCTTGGTAAATTGTTGTGCTTATAAGTTTATATTTATTTTCTCAATTGTAACAGAAAGATTGATATGTAGACAATTCATTACCAATCAATAACTAATTATATCTAACACATCTTACCACAACAGGGAGGTTCAGCGGGAACATCATTAAGTTTCATTCTATTATGTAAATATCCATTTTAGTCAGCTTATTTGCAAATTTTGAAATTGAAGTAAATTGCTTGGTAAAAGTTATGTGTATCTCAAACTACTATTTGATGTAGGTTCTGCATATTTTTTATACATTATATTCTGCAAAGTAGCATGAAAATGTAGTATTAGGAGAGTGTAGATATAATCATTGAAGTAAATGCTGAGATTGTACTTGTATCCTGTGTGTGATGAATTTACAAATATTTTTCTGGTCATAGTTAAGTCTCATTTTTATACTGTCTGTCATACCAATAATTTTTCATGCTTTTTCCAACTGATAATATACTGTGCATGCTCCAGATCTCCACATCTGTGATTCAGATTTGTACTTCTTTTAAAGAATCTTCCACATAGTTTTTATGCAGAGGTGTGTTTGAAAACAATTTGACCAATATTTATTCAGAATATTGCTTGTTTCACAAATAAAGATGTTTTAGATGTGCTTTCAGTTAGTAAATGCTGAAAGTCAGCTGCAAACAACTGTTCTCCATCATTACATGGAGGCACTGAGGGCACTTTGACTAAACATGGCGTAATGTCATGCTGTTTTTTTTTTTTTTTTTTTTTTTTTCATTGTGGCCATTGGTGTAACTACAAGATGGCTCACAGTCATTTTCTTTATCTTTCATCATCTGAATTATCCAGTATCCATATCCAACATCTATGTCTCATAGCATAGCAGTTAAATTTAAAAAAATAAAATTTGCTCTCTATCATACCTATAATGAACTTATACATCATCTGAATCATGATCAAATTTTACATAATGGGAGCATTTTTCTTATGGTAAAATATTGTCATACTTGCTTTTGTCCAAAGATTGTGATTTTTAAAGTTTTCTGTACGTGATATAAACTCAATGATTCTTTTGCGTCACAGACATCTACAGCACACCTTTTGTTACACACCACATCTTCTTCATATGACTTAGGCATCATAATTCCTACAGAGGACAGTGACTGTACTGTTACAGCTGTTCACAGTAAAATTCTATTATTCTAAAATTAGCACTAAGCCGTTAGACTGATAGTGAAAATAATCAGCAATAAGGCCTTAAATCAAATATGACATACAAAAAATCCCAAGGATATCCGTTAATAATAATGCATGTTTCAAACAATTTTTATTTTTCTCAGTGTTCAAGTTAGGTCATTGTTATTCAGTTGCTATCTCAAGTAACTATGTAACAATATTATGAAAAGGATCATTGCTACTCACCACATAGCAGAGATGCTGAGTCAAAGATAGGTACAACAAAAAGACTATAACAAATAAATCTTTCAGCCAGTAAGGCCTGTGTCAAAAATAGACAGCACACACACACACACAGCTGCAGTTTCAGTTGCCTGAAACTGCATTCATGTGTGTAAGTTGCATTTGAGTGTGGGTGGGTGTGTGTGTCTGTAGTCTATTTTTGACAAAAGCCTTACTGGCTGAAAGCTTTATTTGTAAAGTATTTTTGTTGTGCCTATCTGTGACTCAGCATCTCTGTTGCATGGTGAGTAGCAACTTTCCTTTTCATAATATTGTTACATTCCATCCTGGATTTTCCATTGTTTGATTCAAGTAACTATATGCATTTTAAATATTCGTATAATTCTTGATGTCATTTCAGGCCAACGAGTAGAAACTCAGGGAGCAACAACATGAACAACAATGGTGGCCTTCAAGTAGGAATAGCTGATGATCAAGCCAAAGATTTTGATTTTGAGAAAACTGAGATGAAGTATGATTCTACAGGCATGTTTCATTGGGGTCCTGCCAAGAATTTAGAGGAATGTATTTTGGTAAGTATATCATTATATCATTACAACAAAAATTCAAGAAAATGACAAAATATTTTCCAAATTGTGGTCTGCGTACATATATGTAATATATGAATGGCATGATTAAAACAGTTCTCTCTCTCTCTCTCTCTCTCTCTCTCTCTCATGGGCCAACACACACACACACACACCAATCATTGACAGGAGGAAACAAACATAATAAGGTAATGAGCAAGATGCAAGATATCAGAGGCTGTGGCTCCTCCTTCTGGCAGAAGGGTTGAAGGAGAAGGAGTGGCAGAATTTAGGAAATAGGGAGTGTTACAGAAAAGTTGCACAGGAGCCTGGGTCAGAATGGGATTACAAGTAAAGACTGATTGTTGAGGATTGCACTCGGTCAAGATCTGAAAAACTGAGAGCTTAAAGATGGAACTGACAAAACATGGTGCAAGACTTAGTAACAGCGTAAACCTAATTGTCTTAATGTGTGTGTGTGTGTGAGTGTGTGTGTGTGTGTGTAGGAGGAGGAGGAGGAGGGGGGTGATAGACTGGTCAGAAATAAAAGATATAGAAAACTAAAAGTAAGTTAATAAAAGAATAGTTACTGATAAAAATGATAAAACCAAAGAAATGAATGTAAATTAAGGCCAGGTGGGTGGCAAAATCAAAGACATGTTGCAACACAAGTTCCCACCTGCAGAGTTCTGAGAAACTGTTGTCCAGGGGAAGAATCCAGATGACACATGTGGTGATGAAACAGGCACAAAGATGATGTCTATCATGTTGTAGAGCATATTCTGAAACAGAATATTGTGTGATGCCAGTTTCCACCCTCTGTCTATAGCCATCCATCCTTACTGACAGCCTGGTGATTGTCATACAAAAACAGAAGGCTGAACAGTGTTTCACAGGTGGCTCTCCCCTAGATAGTATGTGTTTTACCAGTTACAAAGTTAATATAGATTGTGGTGCCAGTGTGCATAGAGCACATCTTACAGAGGGATAGCCACAGGGGTAGGAGCCATAGAGTAGACAAATGAGTACAGAAGGAGTGTAGCATCTGAACTGGATTTTGTGGAGATTCGGGGGGGAGGGGGGGGGGGGGGGGCTGGGAGCTATTCTTGGTCTGGTGGACAAAATGTCAATCAGATTGGGCGTCATTTCAGTGCATGATTTTAGGATATCATAACTTTGTCAGAGAAGCTTGTCACGAACCGTCTCTACTTTTCAGGAAAAGTTAACTCCATAAGGACACCGTTACGGTGTGGCTAATGGCTGTAAAGTAATTTAGTAGAGCTGGCCATGATGTCTCCTTTGTTGATGCTGCTGTGTCTGCGTTGTCCTTGTGGCTTCTTGTTGTTTAGGCGATGATTCATTGGCTGCTTTGGGTCCAAGAAAAAGGTGCGGGTTTTTTAATTATTACTGGACTATCGAAAAATGACGCAGTATTCCACGGTTTCTTTGTATCAAACACATTTATTGCAAGAACTATATGCACAACCACACTCAACCGCGGCCAACACACAAGTGCCCGAAAACCGTTGTTCACCAAAGATCACAGTCATAAAGTACAAAGAACATACAATACAATACAATTCCAATATCAATCGCAACACCTAATTTAGTATTCTCTTAAGTGAAACCTTTTTTTTAATACGACTTTAGTATATAATGAAATAAATAATGAAATGAATAATGAAATAAAATGACGTCTATTTGTCAGTTCCATTACAAGCTGATTATTACATTCGAGATCAGGATACTGCTAGATGACAAGAGCTGTACTCCTAATTTGTTTTATGGAGGGATCAGCACTACCAGGATCAAGAATGGGAATGCACAGATTTCAGATGATCTAGGAAGCAGTTAGTGCCTTTAATATAGAAAGAGATTATTTATATTATAGGTTTCATGTATTGATCAACTAAGACAGATATATGATCAGTGAGTTCTTTCAAGCCAGCAACTAAGGGACGGTGGCTTTCATGTTTGTAGAAAGAAGGAGAAAGATGGGAGTGCATAGTTTCTGTGGAGTAAGGAGTTCTATGGATTAAGATGTTAGCACTTGTGTGATACCTGAAGTTGTAAGTGGGGTCTGTGTGTCACTTTGTGTTACAGTGGTGGGATCTTGATGGCAGATGCTGTACATACTCCCTTCAGTCGAGTACCACAGTGGTAGATCCCTTGCTCATTGGGAGGATAATGGTGGAGTCATCAGTTTTTAGGGAATGAAGAGCCTTGAGTTCTGCGGAGGATAACTTAGGGCCATATTGTAGAGTCCTGTCAAAGGGTTGTGAAGCAATGCTAGATGTTATGAATTATTGGAAGGCATGTAAGGAGAGATTTGGAGGCTGTGGTGAGAGTTCAAGCTGGGATTTTGATCGGAACCATTCAAGGTATGGTTCACTGTCAGATTTGGTGTTGGAAAGGTTTTAGAATTGGGTTGCAAAATTGTATTTCCAGTTGACATTACATGTGAAGGAAAGTAGATCCTTCATCGACAGAGCATGGTTAAATGCAGTTTTACAGCTTACAGCAAGAACTATGTATAATACAGACAATTCAGGAGGGAAGAGTGCCTTAGAGGAGAGGTTGAGAACTCTGTACTAATGTGAGTCATTCCTATGGTCACGAGTTACCATAGCTCTAGGGGGCAGTGGTGAAGGCTGGGTGATATTAAGAAAGTTGACCAAGATTCGATTCTAGGTGCTGTATTTTGTACCTGGAGAGACATCTGGTGGAGTGGAAATTAGCAGATGAGGCATACATATCACAGATTAGTAGGTTATATATTGATATGACTACCACCAAGTTATCAGCTTCCACATGTAGGTAATTGTTATGTGTGTTTCTTCTGCCACGGCTTAGTAGGTAGATTTTTTATTGATTATTTTCATTGATGTATTATCTCCTGTGACCATCATTCCTTCCTATGTAACCTCATTGTCAATCTGTGATATAATCTATCTTGTTGAAACTGTCATCTGTTTTCAACCTTATGTGCTAGTTCACTCACTTAGTTATTTGTACCACCTGTACTAACCAACATCTTGCCCCTTCATCTTTTCTCATACCGATTTCTGCGCATTTAGAAGAATCCATTGTTATTTATGAACTTGCATATAACTCTGTGATTATGGTTCACTATCCACTACAGGGCCTTCGCCTCGTCTTTTGCTGATTTGTTTGCAAATTTGACAGAACTTGTGTTTTCTTGACCTCTTACCACTTACATGTTATTGCTATCTCCTGCGTTATTTTGTTTGTCAAACAAAGTAGATTTCATTTTCTCCAACAATGTCCTCTTTCTGTTTGTCCCATTTTTAAGCTTCTGTCTGTTTCCAGGTCCTTTCCATGAACTTTCCCAATCACAGATTATTGTTGTAATCTTTTCCTGTCATAATTTATTTGTATCACGTTATCCACTTTTCTCACAAGAAATTCTTTCCCTCTCATTACCTCTTGTTAACCCTTGTCTGTTCTCAAGATTTCCATACATATTTTTCTACATTTTTCTGATCTTTATCCTTACTTCTTGTCCTTTTTCCTCCCACCCCCACCCCCACTGCTTCTCTTTTGCCTCTTGCACCATTTATAATACTTCAAACCCACCTATTTTGGCATGATGAATCACATCACATATTATATTCGGTCCTTTTGAAAACATGTTTTAATGTGCTTGTACTTGGCAGTAGTCTGCAAAAGCTTAACATTGAAATTCCCTGTTTCTGGATGTAATCCTGCTCCACACTAGCCCCTTTTACAGTTTAAAATACAGCAATCTCTTGCACTTAGCCACCTTATCTATGATGCATATGACTCATCTGCCAGTTTCTACTCTAGCAGACTTCTCTCCTCCTACAAAGTCCTCTAGTTATCTGCCCATCATGTTTCTTTGCATGGTATCATCCATCAAGCCAACATCACACTGCAACAATAGGCCAGACGTCACCTCAAAAAGGTAACCCACTTTCTTCTAAACAACCTCAGTGGTGTGATCCATCCACCAAACAGCCACAACCATCTATCACCACTCCTCTCCTACAAACCGAGCATGACCAACATTCTCAACATCCCCAGCCTTCACCACTGCTTCCTAGGCCAATTATAATTAATGATCCCAAGAACTAGTCAAAACATTACAGTGTTCCCAAACTCTCATTAAGACACTCTCCCCTCCTGAATGACATAATTAATGAAAGGTCACACTTTCACCTCTAAACATGCATTTAATCATGCTGCTTTGGTGAAGAACCTACTTTCCTTTGTGTGTAATTTCATGTTGAAATATCACTTTGCAATTCAATCCTGAAACGTTTCCAACAGCAAACCTGACACTGAAACCGTGCCTTGAACAGTTCTGACAGCATTTCCAACTTCACCCACCACCCGTACCTCAAAATCACCTCTTATAACCCTTCCAGGAATTCCTAACATCTAGCATTGCTTCACAACCATATCTCAGGACCCTACAACATGACCTTAACCTTTCCTCTGCAGATCTCCAGGCTCATCATTCCCTAAAAACTTATGATTCATCATTCTCCTCTCGGTAAACAAACAATCTGTACAGTGATACTGTACTGATGGGAGTATGTAAGTGAGAGTGCCTTCAAGATCCCATCTCTGTAATACAAACTGACCTACAGTTCCTCCTTAAAATCTCAGGCCCCTGACAAGGACTTACACCTCAATCCATAGAATGCTTTATCCCACAAAAGCCACACACTCCCAGCAGGTACCTTCTTCCTAAGATTTGCAAACCCAATCATCCTGGCCATACCATAGTTGCTGGTTTTGCCATATGGGGTCATGGTGGTGCTGAACTGTTAAAATTCTTGGACTCTCTAAATACATTCTCACAATTAAATTTCAAATGGTCTTTTTCCAAATCCCATCTCAATTTCCTTGATGTCGTCCTCATCCTCACTGTGGGTCAGCTACACACTTCTGTCCATATTAAACCTACTAACAAATAACAGCACCTGGAATCTGACAGATGCCATCCTTTCCATGTCAAATGTTCCCTACAAAATCGCCTTGGCATTTGAGGCAAATGTATTTGTTTAGATGCAGACTCCTTACAGCAATACACCACCATTATCACCTCAGCCTTCACTGGATGTAATTGCACCAGCCTAGTTCAAAACCAGTTTTCATAAGTCAACACATCCAATCCTGGTACTGCTGATCCCTCCAAAAAACGAGTTAGGAGTACCCTTGTTGTCATCCAGTACTACCCTAGTCTTGAACGTATTAATCAGCTACTTTGACAAGGCTATGGTTTCCTAAAATCACACACTGAAAAAGTGAGGTCCATTCTGTCTGACATTTTGCCCACCACATGTCGAATAGTTCCCAGAACCTGCCTCCCACTCCCTTTTCCCTGCTTTCTCCCCCAATATCTGCAATATCCCATTCAGAAGCTATGCTCCTTCTGCACTCCTTTCCTTACCCTGTGGCTTCTACCCCTGTGACCATCCCTGCTGTAAGACTTGCCCTATGCATGCTGCTACCACAACCTACACTAACTTTGTAACTGGTAAAACATATACTATGAAAGAGAAAGCCATGTGTGAAATGATGCACGTTGTGTACCAGGTGTTATGTAAACACTGTTCAGCCTTTTGCTTTGGTATGACAACCACCAGGTTATCAGTTAGTATGGATGCCTATAGATAGAGGGTGTGTACTTGCACCACACAACTACGGTGATGTTATTACCAAATGCATCCAAACAGGACCAATGTGCTGTTACACTTTTCTTGGCTGGTATGTCAGTTACAGGGCAGCTGGAGAAATTACAGTGTGTAATTAAGGTGAAACAGCCAGGGAAACATTATAATGGGTGCTGATACCTAAAGATAAAGCATGTTCCCATATTGTAAATGTCATAACACAGAAGTTATGCCAGCTCAAATAGATGCTCAAGAACCCACCCTGTACTCCTGATTTCTCCTCAAGTGATTATGATGCCTTCAGTCCCTTAGAAAAGGCCTTGGAGGGCTGACACTCCAGTCAATGTGGATGTGCAGCAGGCAGTTACGAACTTTTCACAGAGCAGGACACTGTGTTTCACCAAATGGGTATCTTCAACATGGTGCATCATTGGTATGATTTCCTCAATGCTCACAGGATTGTACCTTGTTAGCATACTGATTGTGGACTGTATGGCCTTTGAACGGAAACTTTTTGATTGCCCTTTATCTTTATATAAGTGTGTGTGTGTGTGTGTGTGTGTGTGTGTGTGTGTGTTTTACAAATAGTTAAGACAGTGAAAGAGGACACTTTAAGATATAAATAAATAGGATTATGCGGGTGCATGGTGACAGTACCAGCAACAGAACAGATCGCCGCGAGATTAAAGACTAAAATTAAGAGAAAATAGCCCATTCATTAAGTGTTCTATATTCTTTTTGAAAAATAAAGTGAAAACATGAACTGGAAATATTTCTAATAAGTAGCTTAAGCTAAGCCTATTACTGAAATGCCTTTTTAGCATGGTATTATTGAAATGCCTTTTTAGCATGGAACTAATATGGATGGAAACTCAGGTATTAATTTGCTTGTCCAATAACGATAGTGATAAATATCATACAACTACATACTGATACACATAATTCAAATAGTTATTGTGCTATGGAATTTATATTCATCTTTTATGTACAAGTAATATTTATTTATTCTCCATGGACAAATACAAGGATTTGTTTTGGATAGTTTACATATTGATCATTTCCCCTTATAACATTGTGGGAAACAATTATATAAAATAGGTCTAACAGATAAAAAATTATGCAACTATTTTTTTTGTACATGTAAATACTATTTATACAAATGAAAGTATTCTACTCCTCTGAGAGGAATTCCTTAATGCTATAAAAACACTCATTGCTGAGGAACTCCTTCAAGTCAATTTCAAGGCAGCCTGTGTGATATCACCTGACATTCCCTGTGCATATGTAGTTCAATAAATATAATCTTTATTACAATAATGAAAATTCCAAAATGAGAATTATAAACAAAAACTGTAAAAGACAGATACTCATCTATAGCTTTAGCATGGCATACCGAAACACATAACAGCAGCAGTGCATTGCTAGATTTTGAGCTACATTACTGTTTTTCTAGCTTCATAATCACAGATTCTTACATGAATTGATCATCATGATCACATTTGGATGTATGTGTAACATTATGTGTAAGAGTGTGTTCCTAAAATAAAATAAAAAATAACAGTATCCCAAAAAGCTAGTGCGAGTGAACAGAATGACAGCATGCATTGTACTTCATCCATGAAATAATCAAAGTGTTTTGAGTTCTGTATACTTGAACATGATTACCAGGATACAGAGCCAAGGTCTGTATCCAAAGTAAATAAAGACAGTTTTCTGTTGTAATCTAACAGAAAGTTAATATTTGGATGTCTTTTGATGTATGGTACTTTGCTTTCACAATTTCAGTTGCGACTTTTTAGTGTGATAGGGTACAATCTGTATATTGTAGATGTTTCTCAATTCTTTGAAAAAAAAAAAGCAAGGTTGTGGCACTTCCCATGTTATCCAAAGGGGGCTAAAGTTACTACCTGTATATGAAAGAGTGAGTGAATAGCTCTAATGAAAAATCATCCAGCCAGTACACTCTCTAACCACTGTAATCATACATACTGCTATGATGTGTGTTAGTCCTCTGTAATGGCTTTTCAGTTCTCTTGCGTGGTGAGTAGATGTTACGCTGCACTCCTCTCTGAAAATAAAATTATGTTCAGTCCCACGTGAGTGTAGTGGGGCTCCAATTCACTATAGCTTACTTATTGGTACATTTCCAGCAAAACTCTCTTGTACTGATTTGTGCTTAAAGGGCTGTAATTCAAGAAAAGAAATAGTCTACCTCTGTAATGATATATATGACAAAGGGGAATGGCCTGAGGACTTTGCTGCAACAGTTATGATACCAATAGAGAAAAAGAGAAATACTAAAAAATGTGAAGAGCACCGGACCATCAGTCTAATTTCTCGTGCAGCTAAAGTCTTGCTGAGAGTGTTCAATAGAAGGTTATATGGCAAGCTGGATAGAGGGATTGCAGAGGAGCAGTTCAGATTTAGAAGAGGAAAAGGAACAAGAGATGCTACTGGCCTGCTAAGAACTATAGGGGAAAGATATATGGAAAAGGGT
Source organism: Schistocerca cancellata (assembly GCF_023864275.1). Classification (NCBI taxonomy): domain Eukaryota; kingdom Metazoa; phylum Arthropoda; class Insecta; order Orthoptera; family Acrididae; genus Schistocerca; species Schistocerca cancellata. The sequence continues at coordinate 178,840,402 of NC_064626.1, forward strand.
AGAGTAATCTTTGCTGTTTTTATAGATTTAGAAAAGTCTTTTGACAGAGTTCAGTGGAACAAGCTGATGAATTTCTTGAAGAGGAGAGGAGTAGATTGGAAAGAGAGGTGACTGATACAGAATCTATATTTACACAAGAAAGTAAGGATAAGGATTGGAAATGAAATGTCAGAAGGAAGCAGCATTAGACAAGGTGTTAGACAAGGTTGTTGCCTTTCCCCACTGTTGTTTAATGTATACCTTGAAGAGATTGTTGCGAGAAGCTTAGATGGGAAAAGAGGAATATGTATTGGTGGAAAGAGAATAGAATGTATCATATTTGCTGATGACATGGTATTAGTGGCAGAAAGTGAGCAGACAGTGAATAACATGCTCAAAGATCTGAATGAAGCTTGTGTGGAATATGGGATGCAAATAAACACAGCAAAAACAAAGAGTATGGTCATCAGTACTAGACGCAGACTGTCCAATATTAAAATAGGACAATCTACCATTAGCCAAGTAAGTGAATTTAAATATCTCGGAAGCACAATAACTGAAGACTCGAGATGTCACCAGGATGTGAAAACTCAAATTGCCATAGTGAAGGAGGCATTCAACAAAAAGAGGAGACTCTTATGTGGCAAATTAGATAAAGGACTAAGATAAAGGCTTGGCAAATGTTTTGTCTGGAGTGTGTCACTATATGGGGCAGAAACATGGACACTGAGACGAGAGGATGAAAAAAGGTTAGAAGCATTTGAGATGTGGATGTAGAGGAGAATGGAGAGAATAAGCTGGATGGAAAGAGTGAGTAATGAAAGAGTATTGGAAAGGGTTGGTGAGAAAAGATGTCTGCTGAAGGTTGTAAGAGAAAGGAAAAAGAACTGGTTAGGACATTCATTGAGAAGGGAGTGCTTGCTTGTAGATGCCTTGGAAGGATTGGTTTGTGGGAGAAGACTGAGAGGAAGAGGGAGATACAAGATGATAGACAACATAAAGGGAAGAGGAAATTATGCAGACCTGAAGAGGATGGCAAAAGACTGGACAGCCTGGAGAACTACCATGTGAAAACCTGCCTTTAGGCAGAACACTGATGATGATGATGATTCAAGTTTTACAACACAAGAAACCATCTGCAATCTGATTAATAAAATGAAAGTAAATTTTAGTTACATTATATTTTATCATTCCAGTTAATTAGCATGCATTCTTTATTCAAATGTTCTTGTAAGTTTTTAAATGCTCAGTGCCCTTTCCTTCTTAAAACATTACAACAAAGCCTTTTTCATGTCTATAATCTCAAAGGAGACAGCATATTTCATTTATCCATCCAGGAAAACAGCAGAACATTCTTAAGCATAAGAAATTAATACATTGCCATACCAAAGGAGAATGCTTTTTTTTAAAAAGAACTGCCTGGTGCTGTTTAGGTTTTCACACTTGCGGACAAATGTTACTCTCATCAACAAATCGTGTTCTCTCTATTGAGTCCTCCTTAATCCCAACGGATGGCAAAACTAACATCTGTCCCAGATTGTCTTTCTCACTGTCTCCATCATCTGCAGCATGAAAAACAAAATAAAATCCATTTTAATTACTACCACCTCTTTACCTACCAAATTTAAAACATTTTACTTAAATTATATTTGATTTATGTGCTGCAAGAAATTATCTGCATTCTATGGGATACAAAAAACACACAGCTTGTGAACAAAATTTGTGGGAAAGTTTGTACGCAAAAAAGTGTTACCATATGCTAGTAAAGTCACTATAAAGTTATGTCTTTCTGTATGTTATGTATCAGTAAGTTACACATAAGTGGTTGCCATTACTCGTTTTTGTTTAACTATTTATTAAATCTTACACTTGTGTTTTGGAAAGAATATTGGGATTTTGCAAAACTGAGGTACTGAATATACTGTTTGTTACTAAAATGAAATAACCAAACATGTTTTTGTCCAAATGCTCAACAGTTAACAAACCTAGCTTCATAGCAGATACCTCTTGCATGAATGCAGCATTTTCTACTTAGACAGTAGACAAAGATAAGATTAGAGAGATTAGGGCTCATATGGAGGCATATAGATAGTCATTTTTTCCTGCCCTATTTGTGAGTGCAACAGGAAAGAAAAGACTTGTACTGGTATATAGTATCCTCTTCCATGCACAACATGGTGGCTTGTGGAAATGTCTGTAGATGTAGATTTATTTAAACCACTTCTACATTCCACAACTAATTTCGTCTTTCTAAGCCATTATCTAGTGATTACTAGAAAAGGTACCATATCTACAATAATGCCAGTGTATTAACATTATGTGCTCCAATTACTTTTGGTTTTAAATTTAGCAAGAGATATTTTCAAATGAAAAATAGATATCTTTGGGTTTGTAGAGGAATATCTTCGTTAACAGAACTCAGCACAAATTCAAATAAAAATTGTCAATATAGAAAGGTGTATTTCATTTCATTATTGAATTTCTGCATGAATTAATTATTTCACCTCCCATCTTCACTCACTCACACACACAAAACACACACACACACACTTTTGTGTACATTCTCTCTCTCTCTCTCTCTCTCTCTCTCTCTCTCTCTCTCTCTCTCTCTCACACACACACACACACACACACACACACACACACTTTTATGATTAATGTTTGTCTATTTTGGCTAATGAGGAGATAACCTCCTTTTATGTGTGTGGTAGTCTAAAAAGTAAGAAAGGAATGCTAGACATTTCGAACTGTGCATCAGTTCCATTCAGGAGACATTTATTGTTGTTTATTGCTCTCATAAGCATTGCTCCTCACAGGCTGTTGTAGGTTTGATATCTTTAATGGGAAATCTGTGGTGTTTAAAGCACAATGTACGAATTGATGTTTTGGAATGTGTTTGAGGAACTGATGAGAGAGAGAGAGAGAGAGAGAGAGAGAGAGTGAAAATGCAGTCTTGTCATCTAACAGTTTAATTATTGATGGGTGGTAATTCTAATATCATCATTTGTTTTCACACTAACAGGATCGGAACCAAGCTGCAATGACTGTTCTCAATGGACATGTTGTTGTCTGCCTCTTTGCTGATCCAGACTCACCACTTATTGGTCTCCGAAACCTTGTGATGCCATTAAGAGCTTCCAATTTTCATTATCATGAGTTGAAGCATGTGGTTATAGTAGGATCTGTAGATTACATTAGAAGGGAGTGGAAGATGTTACAGAACCTGCCTAAGATATCAGTTCTGAATGTGAGTACCACTTTGTTACCTGAAAAATAATTTTAATATAGTCAAATGTTTCTGTACTTCATTCATCACTTCTTAATATATGTTGCAGCACACAACACAAATGAGCACTGATTTTTTTAATTTCTTTATTGAACACAACATACGATGGCACAACATACAATAAAATGAAACCACCCAGAGGCTGTACAAAGTTAGTGGTGTGACAATACCCAAATCTTGAGGACTGCACAATAATTAACACTTGACAGCATGGAGCAGCTTGATTCTGGGAGGCTCATGTTGGCCTAGATATAGACAAGCATAGGTATCACTGGTACTGGCGGCACTAGTTTTTAGTTGGAGCACGCAGCCGGTGTTGTAAACTTATGCTGGAGGCAGCTGGTCTAGCCTCTGGTGTTGATCCCCATATTACGGGCCTACAAACTTGAGCTCAGTGCATTGAGTAATGTCTATTGTGACTCAGTGAACCAAGTTGCTTGTGCAGCATATGGATCTGGAGTGAGCAGATGGTGAAAGTTTGAGAGTTTGGGATAACTGTAGGTTTACCACAAGAAACCTCACTAATGTAATGTAGGCCCTTGGCTTCATTTGTAATTAACGCCGAAAGTCAATTCTCCAAGTAAGAAATCAGATAGTAAATGTCTACCTTCTTCTTGCTCACTGTTTTCTTTTTCAGCTGGTCACATTCAGTGCAGTTTACTTTAGTTGTTTCCCATTCTCATTTTTGACGCAGGCTTTGGACTACCACTGGCTGAGTTAAAAACCTTTTTTTTCTTTTATTTACTTGTTTATTTTTTATTTTTATTTTTTACTTTCCCTTACTTGAAATGTACACAGTTACTAAAACATCCTAGTATTTATTTTGTGTGTGATATTTTTCGAAACATGGCACCATGCAGAGAACCTTTGCATCTAATGCATGTTATTTTTCATTGTGAATAAGCAGTGCATACAACACAGCATCTCTGGGGAATCTCCTTTTCCTCTATTGCTACTAAGAACGCTGGATAAAGTCCTTCTTTATTCTTCAGTTGGAAGGGGTTTTCTTCTTTGGTTGTCCATGGGATCGCACTTTTACACATTTGACCTTGAAAATTATGAAGCAACTGGGGGATTATTTCCACGTGGTATTTTGCTAGTGGTATCTTCTGTTGCTTTTGTATTTCAAAAATAGATTTTGCATTAAGCACACACAAGTCAGTCAAATGAAAGAATACTTTCTTGTACCACTTGATTGTCTTTCAGATGCACTGTACAGAAGCTAACATGTCTGTCTTATCAACTGCACCCATTGACTTATTACAGCTTCAGCTTGTTTTGGCTCAGTTTATGTTCTTTTTTCTCTGTCTTCATTTACAGTGGAGAGCATCCAGACTTTTTCTTGTCCATCCATTTTAGTGTCAGTAATGCTCCACAGGACTTGAACTGTATTTTCCCATTTTTCACCTTGTCTGGCAATGGTGGTAGATGTTTCCCATTTTTGCGTACTGTTCCGATGGCATTTGTACATTTATCATGGAACCCCAGGAATAAGTCGGGGCTTGAATACCAATTATCTAAATAAATGGTATGACCTTTGTTAAGGTATGGTTATAACAAACTCACAACAACATCACCTGATTTTTCCCCAGTCAGAATTTCCAGAATCTATTTCCATGGCAGCACCAGTGTAGACAATATAATCCAAAATATAATTGGTTTGTTTGTTGCAAAGGACGAGAATTTTAATGCCAAAATGGCTACATTTATTTGTTATGTACTGCTTAAATCGGAGACGTCCTTTGAAAAGTAGCAGACTTTTGTTGATCACTAGGTTTTCAATGGGTTATTTTTTGTAAGATCTACAATGAGACGTATTTTTACAAGAGTATCTTGAGATGTGGTGCAATTGTCACTGAAGTGCAATAAATGCAGGATCAGCTTGTATCAGTCCCTGGCCATCATGTTAGAAAGTATTGGTGTTTGAAGCAAAGAATCTGTCAACCAATATTTATTCGCTTCTAATGTTTTTACTTCTGGGAATAAGCAGAGAACACACTAGGAAACAACACAATTCTGCTGGCCCTATATGGTTCCAGTGTGCTAATCTCCTGGGTACTGTCGTCATTTTTTCAATAACAAATTTATAATAATTATTGGTCTGTGTACAGATGGCAGAACCAAATTCCATGGGCACAAGTAAAAAAAAAAAAATCGAAATGACTTGCTGACTCTTCGAAGTCTGCTTCTAACCCACTAAATGTGTTCACAAAATGGTGTCGTTTCATCACTGGATGATTCTCCGTCTAATCATACTTTCTTTTTCTGATGAAGTTTCAATTACTTCATCTTCTTTTCCATCTTCAGAGGCAGAATCTTCTGTTCATGATGTCAAGGATTCAGCAATACATCCAGATGCATCCATCTCTTCGTCAGAAAAAAAGCTCTGAAATATCACTATAATGTTCGTCACCACTGTTCATAAGAATATCCATTATCTCCTTGTCTTATAAATTGGGTCCCGAAATGGCAAAGGCTATGCATGCGAATGCTGTCATATCACCAGAAGCGAAAAGAGGACTAGCCAAATGTTAGACACATAAGCAGAAAGGGCCCAGGGGAGGAGAAAATTAAAACACTTTCCTACATTACAAAGAAGACCAGATAATGACGCTGTTGTCAGAAATGTGGACAACAGCAAGTAGCCATTCTTATGTATACGTCTACTTGCCCCCAGGCTCTGGCATATATGCATGCTATTAGTCATCTGTACTTTCCACCTGCCAAGTGTACACAAAAGCCCGTAGCCATCTGGACTTCCCACCCGCTGTGTGTACATTTACACTCATAGCCGTCTGGCCTTTCTACCTGCCGGGCATATATGTACGCCTGTAGCATGAAAAGGATAATTCATTTCACATTATGAAATTATTGTCAGCAGTGAAATTTGTTTTATACCTTAGAATCATGTTACAATTTGCTCCTAACATAACTTCCAAATGATGTATTACTTTATAGAGTCCTCATGAGTTCGTCACAAGATGCAACATTCAACTACACATGTCATTTCACATTTCTTACACATTGCAGCTGACAGTAAGGTAGGTCATGGAAAAATTATTTTAGTTGAATGCAGCATTTGATGGCAAACTTGATAATAGAACAAAGGGTTACTATTGTGAAATAATCTTTGAAGTCAGATATTACTCTGTGTACTTAGTTGCCTTGCCCTATTTCCTGTTATTTTTGCATCAGGTAAGCAGAAATAAACTGAAAAATTTTATTAATAGGAAAGTATTTTAATGTTTATGTTAATTTTTAGTAGGTCTCTGAGTGTGTCTGCATTATGTTAAGTAATATTAGTGACAACTAAGCTCTCTAACATCAGTAACTAAAGTTTTCCTCAGAAAAACATGAATAAATGTTTCTGCTTGTAAAGCTGTACCTATATCCATAAAGCTTGTCACAGTTTCCTCCTCAACAACTGTTCTTCTGTCCTTATCTATAAAAAACCTTGGCAGTTCCTATTTTCTCCAGCAACAGCCAAACTCCTCCTTTCAAACACCCGGGGTGGATTCCCATTGTTACCCTTTTCTGTCCAATCTTTCAGTTCATCAATATAGTCTTTTTATCATAAAATGCAGACTGTCAAGGCTAGAATTTGTGTTTCTGCTGTGTCTTGGGCCATGGCCTAATCCCATAAAACAAATATCAAAATGGATTTATTCGTCTGTTAAGGAGAGAAATGAGGTTATTCATCCCAGACACAACTTCTCTGTGTGATCTGTAACAGCTTGCTGTCATCAGTCGAACCACTGAAACATAATGTCCAAAGCCAGCAATATACCCAGATCAGCACCTTTACCCCAAAAGTCCTATAACCTGCAACTGATTCCACTGCAAAATCTTTTCCATCTTCCCACTTCCTCCAACTTCATCAAAAGTAAAACCCACAATATAAGGCAGCCATTACTCACATCACACATAACATTTAGTAACTTCACTGCATGGCCATCTGCAGAAATTTATCCAAGAGAGGACAGGATTCTAAAAATTCCAGTTTTCACATAAATGAATCAGTGAGTTTGAGGACATTTCATGACCCAGAACAAAATTTAATAGTAGGGACAAAAACATATTGGGTATCAAACAATATGCTGAAGTTGGATGCAGCACAGAATGGGAAATTGAATTTAACTCTCATACGAATGAGTTTGTTTATTTTACTAATAACCTTCTCCATTATAATCAAACTTAACAAAGAAGTATATTTCATTGTCTTTAAATGGACTATCTTACCAATAATTTAGTAAAACCTTGGACTAATTTGCACAAGCAAATACTGTTTTGAAAAACCTACTTATCATCCATATAATACGAATCAAGTCAACGTCTCCCAAATGACCCATATAACCATCTACTGCAACAGTGTGCCAAGGACTCTGCAGAGTGACTGCTGCTGCTTGGAGCACTAAACATGGGGCAGACAAACCCACTGTTGAGGTCACCAATGCTATTGTCCTTTAGGCTTGTATGCACATACCAGTATTTGAACGAACCATGAGAACAGCAGACTTAACAGCTGTCACATTGATTTATAATCTGAAATTACATCTATCATATCCAATGAGTTATGAATAATACTAAAAATATTTTTAAAATCAAATCACCTTGAGATCATCTCAAGATATTTGTTTGTGTAGATCTTGTTACTCTTTTAGAAAAACACAAGTTTTATGGAATTGATGATCTTATGCACAGCTGTTTTGAATCATACTTAATAAAACAGAATGCAGAAGGTTGTGCTGAATAATTCAGCAATGTCAGAGGGGTAGAAAATTCTAGTGACTGAGGAGAGGTCACAAAGGGAGTCCTGCAGGATTCAGTTTCTAGCCACTCCTATTCCTTATGTATTTGAATGACCTTTCACTTAACATTCAACAACCAGAACTGGTACTTTCTGCAGTGGATGCTAATGTTATAATCAATCCCATTACAGAGAAAGCAACAGAAGAGATGGTAAATTATATTTTACAAAGAACTATAAAATGGTTCTCAGAAAGTGGACTCCTCTAAATTGTAGAAAACACCCTATATTCAGTACTGTACAACAGATAGAATCATACACACAGTTGATGTACCACATGAGCAAGTCAGTAAATAGAGCAGAATGCTACAAATTTTTGAGTGTAGATATTGATGAAAACTTGAATTGGGAGAACCATATTACTGAGCTCCTCAAACAAGTTCAGCTACTTTTGCTCTTCAAATAATTGCCAATATGGCAGCAAACAAATTAACCTCCTGACGTCAACAATATCCTATGGAATAATTTTCTCGGGTAACTCACCACTTAAAAAGAAAGTATTGATTGCAGATAAGTGAGCAGTAAGAGTAATATGTGGTGTTCACCTATAGATGTCACATATGTACCTATTAACCCTTGAGTGGTCTCATTGATTGATTGAGTCAACCAGAGTTCACTTTTTCACTCCAAATTTTTAAAAAAGCATTGTTGCAGTGCTGGCAGTTCCAATTATCTTAAAGTTGGATCTCTGTTGGTCACTTGTATTGTTGCTGTATTTGTAGTGCTTGCACATTGACAACAATTGCGGCTTATTTTAGTCCGTGATAAGTTTGGTGTACAGAATCAGCCACGTGACTTGTGATGTAAGTCTTTTTATGGTAATTGTGAATACTGTCTTTATTTTGGATTAAAATCTTTCACTAGCTACTATGTTCTGCTTTTATATATACTTTTATGGCCTTTTTCAAAAAAGGGTTATCAGAGGAGGAGATTGAAAGGCTTCTAAATGAAGGTTCAGATGACATCAAGTGTTCTGAATTTGACTGGGTTGACAGAGAAGAAGAACAAATAGTAGTTGGTGATCACAACAGTGAATCAGAAACAGTAGTAGTTCATTTAGAGGGAGGAGGACATACACATACTGAAGAGGAAACACAATGTCATGAAGATGAAGAAGATGGTGACAATAATTTTGATTTTATGTGTGGGTACTTCGTTGATAAAGATGGCAAAACTAAGTGGTCTAAGGAAAGTTTAAGAGCCAAAACAGCAAAAACGCCCACAAAAAATGTAATAAAAATTCTACCTGGTACAAAGAGGTCTGCTAAGGGTATTAAACAAGAAATGACAGCATTCAATAAGGTTGTTAGTGCAGATGTGATTGATTCATTTGTGGAATACACCAATTTGCATATCAGAAATGTAGTATCACAGAACGTCTATTTTAGAGAGAGAGACATGAAGAAAACTTCTAAGGAAGAGATATATGCTCTCATTGGAATCCTTATATATTGATTGGAAATAAAACAAATGTTGAAGAACTATGGAGTAAAGATGGCACTGGTATGAAGATCCTTAGAGCTTGCATGTCATACAGACAGTTCTTATTTCTCCTCAGAAGCATGAAATTTGATGACAAATTGACAAGAACACAAAGACACAAGAGAAACAAATTAGCAGCAATCAAGTCATATTTAGATAAATTTGTCACCAGTTGTAAGGAAAGTTACAGTTTAGGAGTGTTTGTAACCATAGATGAGATGCTGACACATTTTAGAGGGAGATGTTCATTTGTTCAGTACATACCGAACAAACCAGCAAAGTATGGCTTGAAATTCTTTGCTATTTGTGATGCCAAAACATTCTATACAGCATATGTTGAGCTGTACCGTGGAACACAACCTGATGGCCCTTACAAGGTGCCAAATAAACTGTACAATATTGTGCAAAATCTGGGAGAACCTCTGCTGGGATCAAATTAGAATATTACTTTTGATAATTGGTATACCAGTTATGCACTGGCAGTCTCACTTTTGCAGAGAAGCATCACATGCATTGGAACTCTGAAGAAAAATAAAATGGAAATCCCTCTGGAATTCCTACCTCTGAAATCTAGGAACATTGGGTCTTCACTGTTTGGATACGAGAAAGATATCACACTGGTGTCATAAGTGCCCAAAAGAAACAAATGTGTCATTCTGCTGAGCACCATTCACAGTGAAGACACAGCTGATGAGAATACCAATAAACCGCACATTATCATGGACTACAACATGACAAAAGTAGGGGTTGACACAGTCAACCAAATGTGCAGTAGATATTCTGTTGCACGAGTAACAAGGAGGTGGATGATGGCTGTATGGTTCGCTTTACTAAACATCGCTGGTATCAATGCCCAAATACTGTTTCACTGCAATGTAGAAAACCCCCCAAAAAATAAGAAGGCTATTTTTGAAAGAGCTGTCCCAACAACTTATGAAAGATCATTTAATTACAAGATCCCACATTTTGATGCTTCCAAATGATCTCAAAATATTTTTGGTGCCTTATAAATTGCAAGAACCTCAAGAACCAGAAGAACCTTGAAACAAAAAGAAGAGTTGTTGCGTTATGTGTGGCAGAAAAAACAATGTTGTCACCACAATTCATTGCAGTCAGTGTAAGATGTTTGTATGCAACAAGCATTCCACAGTTGTGTGTGAAAAGTGTGCATGTAGCACTGTGGATGAGGTAAAGCAACAGGATGAGTAAACTCTGTTTTTATGTAGAAACAATATAGTCATGTTCAATATAAAGAGTATAATCCAATAAATGCTGTATGAGTAACATGTACTGAGAAATAAATGCAGGTCAAATGTGGTTTAATGTTATCCTGTGTGTTAGGAATATATTGTTGAATGAAAAACTAGGATTCTTTAATTAGATTTTGTAACTGTATCTTCAGCAATAATAAAGGTCAAATATTAAAATTTGTATTTCTATTAATTAAAAAGCCAAAATAAACTCCCACTGGTGTTACAAAAATTGGTGAGACCACTTGCGGGTTAAACAAGCTAGGTATTTTAACTGTATTGCCACAATAAATTTATTTGTAATGTATTATCATAAATAATCCATCAAAATTTGAGAAGAACAGTGATGTCCATACCTACAACACTAGAGGGAGAAATGACCTTTATTAAAGCTTCCAGTGGCTCAGAAAGGAGTTCATATGCAGGAACAAAAACCTTTGATCATTTACACAATTACGTAAAATGTCTGACAGGTAGTAAAGCAAGTTTTGAATCTAACTTAAAATAATTTCTCCTGTTTCTCCTGGACGACTTCTACTCTATTGATAAATTTCTGCTTAAAAGCTGATAGTCTGTAAAAAAAAAAAAAAGAAAAAGAAAAAAAAAGAAAAAGAAAAAAAAAAGAAAGAAAGAAAGCAAGCAAGCAAGTATGTATAATACCCTGTAAACTGACTCATTCAACATTATTTCAATAAAAGACTCATTCAACATTATTTCACTAAAAGACTCATTCATATGATTTATGAAACATGTAACTAATCCAGTAAGGTGAACAACGTCAGATGTTGAGTGATCACTCTGAAGGAAATGGAGATGTTGCATTTCTGTGTGAGACAGTGTTATTGGCTGCTGGCACAGTTTAAAAGGGCCTCATTGTGAGTCTTCATGGTCGAATTGTACAATATCTGGATTTGCAGGGCATTCAGATGTGACAGTGGCCTGCATGAGAGTGTGAGGGCTGGCATACTCATTGTAAAGTTCTGTTTATCATATCTGACTGCTGCATGGGAAGTTAACTGTATTGTGCACCAAGCATATCACAACACCTTCACATTTGCCCCTGCCATTCAACAACAAATACTGAACTCCCCGTGACACTCTGTGTTACCCTGCAGATAGGTAGGAGACTAGCAACAGACCGACTAGGGAACTGTTTCCCATGTGTAGGCTGCCATTAAAACCACAAAACAAATGGCTGCATTTGAAGTGTCACTGTGATTAGGAAGCAGTAACTGCTGATGGATGACCACCATCAGCAAGTACAGTACAACCTGGGAAGAGCTCCAATTTTTCCAGTGTTTTGGGTAGGCTCAGTGCTGTTACGCCTGGCATCATGGTATGGGAAACCATTGAATATGATTTCAAGTCATGTCTGGTAATCATTAAGGTAAGTCATAAACATCCTGCATCTTCATGTGTTACCTCTTGTATAACAGCATTATGGTGCCGTTTTTCAACAAGACAGCACTTGACCACATATGGCACGTATGTCTATGAATGGTCTGCATGATGCTGAGGTACACTCATGGCCAGCGAGATCCCCAGATCTGTCCCTGATAGAACATGTGTAAAAATAACACTGATGCCAATTTCAATCCAGTATTAGTATCCAAGGTATCAAGGACCAGTTAAGAATAGTTGTGGGCCAGTTTGCTGCAGAAGGGGATTCAATGGCTTTATGACACTCTTCTGAACTGAATCAGTGCATACATCCAGGCCAGAGGGGATAGAAAATTATACTGATAAGTGGGCTCTTACTTCCAAGTTCTTTATAAATCTGACTTTATTTTGTAATTACTCAAATAACATCATGTATCCTCTCAACCTATGAAGTATCAATCCTCTCCTTCTGTGTGCTTAACTTCTTTTGCCTGAGTGTGTACTTTTGTTAATATACCAGCTAAACCTGAAAATTAAAAATCAAGAATTTAAAAATCTAAAAACATTTGAGAAAATTCTATTGATTATTAACAAAAATAATCAACAAAAGTACCACTGATTAAGATTTGGTTCGCACTGACATGACACAATATGTGATACAATACATTAGGCAACTCACAACATGACATAGAAGCAACCTGCATTGATAGAGCACAGAGAAAAGTGGTTAAAGCAACTTAACCAGTTCATATTGGGACAATAGTTGGCACCAAAATGTTTCTCTATCATATTGTCCAGTGCAGCAGAATGATCTTGTTGCTTTGTGCAACTATATCATATGACACAAATAGTGATTCATCAGAAGTACCTCGAAAAAAATTGTTTTATTTTCATTAAGCGTATCTACATCCTCACCCCACTTAGTTGTTCAGTAAACATTTTACTTTTTATGTAAAAGATCCCCCATGAACCATGGACCTTGCCATTGGTGGGGAGGCTTGCATGCCTTAGCAATACAGATAGCCGAACCATAGTTGCAACCACAACGGAGGGGTATCTGTTGAGAGGCCAGACAAACGTGTGGTTCCTGAAGAGGGACAGAAGCCTTTTCAGTAGTTGCAGGGGCAACAGTCTGGATGATTGACTGATCTGGCCTTGTAACACTAACCAAAATGGCCTTGCTGTGCTGGTACTGCAAACGACTGAAAGCAAGGGGAAACTACAGTCATAATTTTTCCTGAGGGCATGCAGCTTTACTGTATGGCTTGGAGAGCTGCATCAAACCAGTCTCAGGACTGAAGACCACAACAACAACAATAAGTAAAAGATTAAAAACAATTATTTTTTACATTTTTTCTACTTTGCATAGTTATTGTGATATTTCGTATAAGTAAACCACCAGGCATATTCTCGAACGTTTGCTGTGACCAATTCACCTGTTCAAATGGTTCAAATGGCTCTGTGCACTATGGGACTTAACATCTGAGGTCATCAGTCCGAAGTTCACCTGTGTTGTGTTTTAGGACATAGATTGCTGGATACTAAAGACAGCAGACATATTGAAATTGTTTTTAATGGCTGAAGGAGAGTGATACCTCTTCCCATTCTTGAGAAAATACATGAGATGTATTGGAGATTGTCTGTAGTGAGGTTGAGAGCTACATGGTACACCGGAGGCTCTGCCTGCTTTTTTTAGGCTGTTGATACAAGCTGAAGTTGCAGATGAAAAACTTATTGAAATGACAATGGGAGTCATCAGCTGATAATGCTGTCTGGATGTTTTTTCAGCTTATACCCCCTGATTTCACAAAACTTTGTGAGAAGTGTAAAAAAAACATCCTATTAGTTCTGAGTGAGCGATTGGATGAAGCTGAGCAGCATGCATCAGGACTTTTCTTATTGTCAGGAGCTTCTTCCATTCCTTCAGAAAAATTGTCTACCCTATACAGAGTTTACCAGTCACTGCTACACCCACCATCACTTCAGATTTAGTGTTTCTTCTGAATATTCCTCAATCTAAATCATATACAACTTTGGGAAGTTGAGAAGTTGTAGAAATACTATCCTAGCCTTATTACTTTGTAACCATTATTTATATATGTACTACACTGAATAGGGTACCATAGTTGGTGGTATTACAAAAAATAAACTTTTCATGCTGTTCTTTTGTAACATCATTCACATACTTTCACAAACTTACTCTATTGTAATGAGTTGCTTTCCACGGGGAAAGTACCAAGTCAAAAATTTGTATCCTATTTTGTCAGAGGGACTGATACCTGTTGCTTTAAAAAAGTGAAAACTGCCTAGACTCATTCTGTAGAAATCACGAAATTTTTGTTCATACTACATCTGAACTATGTTTGATATTTAAGCATTGTGTGGGTGCACCCAGTACTTCCTTTTCTTTTTCAGTTTTTTTATCTTTAAATAGTCATAATCCACAATAACATTTTCTTCAGAATAGCTGATGATTGTTACTAAAACTGAAACAGGAACATGATTCGTGCTGTTTTGTTGCTTGGCGAATCACCAGTTCCAATGTGTATCACATTGGATATGTATTATCCCAGTGAGAATACAAGCGCCACACAAGTCATGTCATGCGACCTTTATTGCAACATGATGTATTGCAAATCGCATTGCACATTGTATTGCCTCAGTGAGAACTGCACCAACTTCTCAATAAGTAACCAGGAAATAAACTTTTAAAACACTTATTCAATTTTGATGACGTATATAACACTTTTATATAACAATTTCTTTGTGTAAAGAACTTCATATTTGATCATTTAAATTCATTTATTGTGTTACTTTAATGCCTTTTATATTTTAAAATTTATTGGCATAGATAAGTTTTAGTAAATAGTTTTTTGAAAGCTACATGTTGCAGCGTTGTTTGGATGAAGTGTAATTGGGGCCAGTACTCAATGAGATTAATGTGGGGAATTATCTAAATACCTCAAATTCTCTGGTACAATTGACTTTTTAACAGCATAAGATCAAACAAAGATGCTCCATCTTTCCACAATTTGACACATTATTGTGCATCCATTCCAACTGAACTGCTGAAATTGTAATTCTGTGATTCCATGTTGCAATATGTTGCATCCCATGGAGTTTGAATACAATACAGGTTATTCATGACAAGATATGTAAGATCCTACTAGGAACAGTGCAATCTATCTCAAGTCTGTATTCTCAAACATAGTCCAGTCTAAACCGTATCATAGTTCTAAAGTCCACAAGACTAATACCATAATGAATTTGATAATGTCATACACCAACTGTACAACCAGGGGAAACTGAAGTGGAACCTCAGGAGGATGCAGTTTGAATTTGTTCCTTTTCATGGCACATGATCTGGAAGGATAGTACAAATTTTCAGGAAACACCAAGTGAAGACAGTCTGCCACCCATCAACTAAAACATAGTCACTGCTTGTTAGTATCAAACACAAACTCGGACTGCAGAAATTTGGGGTCTACCTCACACACTGCCAATGTAAGAAGTCACATGGTGTGTACTGTCAAAGATTGTTGCCAATAACACCAATAGGACACCAGATTACAGCAGCCTAACAACTCAGGAGTCGCCGAACATTGTCTGATGGAGCTACACAGAATTGATTATGACCGTACTGAAGTTCTGACACATATATCTTACTTATGAGACTGTGTCATTAAAGAATATTTTGAGATTCAGGTAAGCATCTCTCTGTGATAGCACCTACATCCTTAGTAATATCTTGGGAACCTTCAATTAGTCTCATTAAGAAAAGGAAGGGAATATCTCACAATGAAGTGACTTTGGGGGAGGTGGAGGAATAGCAGACATGCTGTGAGCATATGTACCTGGGCTTCAGCTGAGGATAGAGCAGTGGGAGAAGTGGGCAAGGAGATTGTGGGTGTAGATAGTGGATAGAATGGCAGGTTGGAGGTAGGAGGAGGAAGAGAGAAAAGTGCCACACCAGCCCTCAAGCAGTCATTTCGTCAACACACCTGATGGTGACAACTTGGTTGCTTGTTGAAATATTGTGCCAGTTGGACACTTTCATCTGGCTGTTCATCTGTGAACTATTTTGTCAATATGATAACCCTCGTGATGCTTGTATCATAACTGCTTAGGCCCACACTGGACTGGCTTGGCACCACAATGGTTAACAGTAATGGTGCAAAAGCTACTTGGTTCCCATACCATTGTCTGATGACACTACTAAGTTCCCTTCCCAAGCAGTGACCACCAGAGGAGAACAACGTAGGTTGTGCATGGTCCAAATGATCTTCCACTGGGGAAGGTGACACGTTGATACCCAGGGAAATCACTGCCGAAAACTAAGGCAAGGATGATGTTCAATGGAAGTTGCATCTATTGCCCTGGGACTTGAAGGTCCACTGGGGTGGATAAGATGGCAGCTGCAGAAGAGTATGGCAGAGGTGCAGAAATCTGCAGGCAGATGCCTTGGGATATGTCAGTGATCCGTAGCAGATGGAGATTGCCCCACAGATCCAAGGTGAAAGGCATCCGATCTCATGGGCCCACAGTGAGGTGCTTTGGTAATGGCTTGTGACAGCAATGGTCATGAAATGTCCAAGAGGATGTGGTGATGGACAGTCATTAAGTTGTTCTACTAGACTTTTGTTCATTCAGTGTGATCCTGCAACTTACTAAAAGACCACAAAATGGGTTAAGTGCTGTGTCAGGCATAATTTCTATGCAGTTGTCAGCCATGATGAACTCTGCTGCTTGTTGGAGTCCAATGACCAAAAGTTTGCAACTGAAACCTGTTATGGGTTGCTTCCTGGTGGAAAAAACCTTGGCCAGGTTGTGCTCTAGTCCCACTGCTTTTTTGTGAATCATAAACCCAAAGGTCTGGAAAGAGAGTATCCCAGAAATATTACCCACTGTGGGATCAGCTAATACAATAAAATTTATTAAATGAGTAACTTTATTGTGAGATAGTAAATGTGGAAGTTTTCCTTGTATAACTTTTCAGTCAGGTGAGCTGTGAATTACCTAATGCAGATTTAACAATTATGAAAAGTGTAGATTGCTACTCTCCATAAAGATGATACATTGAGTTGCAGACAGACACGATGACAAAACTGTTACATCTTGAGGTTTCTGTCAAAGTCTTCTTTAGAAAAGAAAGGAAAAGACACACACATTAACACAAGCAGGCACACCTTATGCACACATGACTGCTATCTCTTGCCAGACTGCAACTTTTGTATTGAAGAAAAGCAGCAGCCCAGAGTGTGCAGGTAAGGGGAAGGGATGGAAGGAGGAGGTAAGAGTGTAGTTTATTGGGAATAAAAGGCAGTAGGACAAGTCTGCGAGGTGCATCATCTTGAGGCTGTGGAGGTAGATGGGGGAGGAGAGTGGAAAAGGAGAGGAGCTGAAAGAGGAAAACATTGGTGGGTGCATTGGCAGAGAGCAGTGCACAGTGAGGGACAGGGGATGTGATTTGGGAGGAGGTGATAGGACAGAGGGGATGGAAACTAATGGGTGGAGGGTGTGGGGCAGTATGTTACCATAGATTGATGCTGGGATGATTTCTGGAGTGAAGAATGTGTTGCCCAATTTGCAAAAGCTGCTTGTGGGGGAAAGGATCCGGATGGCCTTGGTTTTGAAGCAGCCATTGAATTCAAGAATGTTATCTTCAGCAGTATGTTGCACCACAAGATGGACCCCTTTGCTCTTGGCAACTTGGGCACAGTTTAGTAGTGGCCATTCATCCTTATGGACAGCTGGTTGGTAGTCATACCAATATATCTCTTTCTCTCACACACACATACACACACACACACACACACACACACACACACACATCAACTCTGCTTAAATATTCTGGGGAAACCAGAGGCAAACAAAATCCTCATAGCCCAGAAAAGAGTCATTAGGATTCTGTGTGGTGTCAATTACAGACATTCCTGCAGGAAACTCTTCCAAGAGCTGAGAATACTCACAACAGTATCTCAGTACATTTTCTGTCTCATGTGTTTCTTGTGTAAAAACCATTCCCTTTTTGAAATGAACAGCATGTATCATAACTATGACACTAGGGTAAAAAATGATCTACATCTTGAACAAAAGAATCTAAGTATGGTGCAAAAAGGAGTACACTACTCGTGCATAAAAATATTTAATACTCTCCCTCAGGCAATAAAAATGTCAGTTACTGAACCACCTACTTTTAAAGATCAACTTAAACAGTATCTTATAAGTAAAACCATTTACTCACTGGACAAATTTATGTATGAGAATATGTGAATTGATTTTGATCTACTGTAAGTCTGTTCAATGTTATTTGTAACTTTTTACAAAAAACAATTCTTAAAAACATTTTTTCTATGTAATATATTATTCATTGTGCAACCTATTACTATAAACAAATGTCTCAAATCTATGTAAATGACATGTTCTACACCCAAGCGATTTATCGCTGATGGGTCTACATAACACAAATGAAATAAATAAATACTTATAAAAAATCAACCAGTTTGTGGCCAAGAGCAAAGTGGACCATCCTGTGGCACAAATGCAGCTGAAGTTAATGATCTCAGTGGTTACTTCACAACCCAGACCATCCAGATCCTGCCCTCCACCACCAGCTTCCTACACTGCACAGGTGGGAGTTATCCTTACAACACTTTCTCCACTCCGAAAATTATCCTGGCTACAGGCTGCAATAACCTACTGTCCCCACACCCTCCACCCAACGGTGTCTGCCCCGTCCGTCCTGTAACCTCCTCCCACTTCATGTCTCCTCACCCTCGTTTTGCTCACTATCTACCAATGCACCCACCAGTCTTTTTCCCTCTCTGTTGCTCTTCTTTCCCAACCACTCCCCTCCCTCCCCCCACCTAGCCCACACCATACTGATGCTGACTCGGGCAGCCTTGTGTTGCCATCTTCTAGTCCCTGCACCCTCTGCCAGACAGCACTTTTCTCTCCCCACTCCATAACCTGTATCCCTTCTCCTTCCATACTTTTGTTCAACGCAGCAATTCCAGTCCAGCCAGATTAGCCGGTGATAGCGGTCACATGTGTGTGCGGGAGGTGGGGGGAGGGGATGGGGGGGGGGGTACCTCCTTGTGTGAATATATATATATATATATATATATATATATATATATATATATATATAGGGAAACATTCCACGTGGGAAAAATATATCTAAAAACAAAGATGATGTGACTTACCAAACAAAAGTGCTGGCAGGTCGATAGACACACAAACATACACACAAAATTCAAGCTTTCGCAACAAACGGTTGCTTCATCAGGAAAGAGGGAAGGAGAGGGAAAGACGAAAGGATGTGGGTTTTAAGGGAGAGGGTAAGGAGTCATTCCAATCCCGGGAGCGGAAAGACTTACCTTAGGGGGAAAAAAGGACAGGTATACACTCGCACACACACCCATATCCAACCGCACATACACAGACACAAACAGACATTTGTAAAGGTAAAGAGTTTCGGCAGAGATGTCAGTCGAGGCAGAAGTACAGATGCAAAGATGTTGTTGAAAGACAGGTGAGGTATCAGCGGCGGCAACGTGAAATTAGTGGAGGTTGAGGCCTGGCGGATAACGAGAAGAGAGGATATACTGAAGGGCAAGTTCCAATCTCCGGAGTTCTGACAGGTTGGTGTTAGTGGGGAATATCCAGATAACCCGGACGGTGTAACACTGTGCCAAGATGTGCTGGCTATGCACCAAGGCTTGTTTAGCCACAGGGTGATCCTCATTACCAACAAACACTGTCTGCCTGTGTCCATTCATGTGAATGGACAGTTTGTTGCTGGTCATTCCCACATAGAAAGATTCACAGTGTAGGCAGGTCAGTTGGTAAATCATGTGGGTGCTTTCACACGTGGCTCTGCCTTTGATTGTGTACACCTTCTGGGTTACAGGACTGGAGTAGGTGGTGGTGGTGGGAGGGTGCATGGGACAGGTTTTACACCGGGGGTGGTTACAAGGGTAGGAGCCAGAGGGTAGGGAAGGTGGTTTGAGGATTTCATAGGGATGAACTAAGAGTTTAAGAAGGTTAGGTGGACGGCGGAAAGACACTCTTGGTGGAGTGGCTAAACATGCCTTGGTGCATGGCCATCACATCTTGGCACAGTGTTACACCGTCCGAGTTATCTGGATACTTCCCACTAACACCAACCTGTCAGAACTCTGGAGATGGGAACTTGCCCTTTAGTATATCCTCTCTTCTCGTTATCCGCCAGGCCTCAACCTCCACTAATTACACGTTACCGCCGCTCATACCTCACCTGTCTTTCAACAACATCTTTGCATCTGTACTTCTGCCTCGACTGACATCTCTGCCAAAACTCTTTGCCTTTACAAATGTCTGCTTGTGTCTGTGTATGTGCGGTTGGATATGGGTGTGTGTGCAAGTGTACACCTGTCCTTTTTTCCCCCTAAGGTAAGTCTTTCCGCTCCCGGGATTGGAATGACTCCTTACCCTCTCCCTTAAAACCCACATCCTTTCGTCTTTCCCTCTCCTTCCCTCTTTCCTGATGAAGCAACCATTGGCTGCGAAAGCTTGAATTTTGTGTGTATGTTTGTGTTTGTTTGTGTGTCTATCAACCTGCCAGCGCTTTCGTTTGGTAAGTCACATCATCTTTGTTTTTAGATATATTTTTCCCACGTGGATTGTTTCCCTCTATTATATATAGTGTGTGTGTGTGTATTTCATCCTTTTTTCTCTGAAGAATGAGTTGGCCAAAAACACAGTGTATGAGACTCTTTTCATTGCATCTGCAATTCAGCATGTCATCTTTACAGTGAATAGCAATCTATCCTTTTCATAACTGTTGATATTTCAGTTTAGACATTCCATTGTATAATGCAGTTTTAATATTATTGTTTTTGATATCATTTGTTATTCAATCACTGTACGGGATGCAGTGTCAGAGGATTTCATTTTCTACTTGCTCTCTATTCACTGGAAGAAAATGCAACACTGCAACTTCTAATTTTTTTTGTGCCCAACACAAAATCTCTACATACAAGTTTATACAAGGAGTGACGGAATTAGAATGGCATTTCATTAACAGTTAATTTGCTTGAGTTCCATCATAACCACAGTCAGCAATACATACATTTATTCTCCAAAGACATTGCACTTCTCCAGTGCAGCCCAACAATGCTAAGAGCTTATGTATTAGTATCCACGCAGGTACTTCTTCTTGTTCAGTTACTGTGATTGCCCCCTTGGCATGGTTCTCCACATGTAAATAAATCAACAAATACTCACAATATTTGCCCTTTTCTCTATAATGACATGTTTTATTATTTTCATTCATGAGTATCATTTGTTGCTAAGAACATATGTTCATCTCTGGAGTGGTACGTAGCACCTCTTACCCCATGCTCCCTTAGACAAATGATTCCACAATTAATACACTTTTACTTTTCTTAAATTAAAAAAATATTATGTTTTAATCTACAGTCACAATTTTTTATTTTGTCTGCTGGCTACCCGTTTTGTTAAAAAGTACCATCCTCAGGCCATCCTATGATCAAAATATTTCAGTACGTATTTAGAATGATATTGCAAAGAAATTTACAAAATTTCCCCTCGTATACAGTCATCACACGCACTTCCCAACTTCCCAAGTAGCTGCACAGCCGCATCATATCAAAAGCAAAAGTCA
Source organism: Schistocerca cancellata (assembly GCF_023864275.1). Lineage (NCBI taxonomy): Eukaryota > Metazoa > Arthropoda > Insecta > Orthoptera > Acrididae > Schistocerca > Schistocerca cancellata. The sequence continues at coordinate 178,862,253 of NC_064626.1, forward strand.
GTGCTGAACTTTAAATACACAGGGGGGAAGCACCAAGAAGGAGTTGTGTGACATGAATGAAAGTTGGTAGGCATTTGTCAACATCTGCAATATGATGTATCTTCACATTTTGCACCATTTGCATAAGAGTGGCCCTAGTAGTGCCAGTACAAGTATGGAAATCGGGTGTGCCTTAAATACATGCTGTAGTGGTTGTGAGAGTTAGTCACCTTTGAGATTAGACATGAGAGTTGATGGTAGTGAAGAATGCCTTTAAGACAACAAAGACACCATTTTCAACACCTCTCTGAGTTTGAACTAGGTCATGTAATAGTGCTACAAGAATCTGCATGTTCCTTCCATGATACTGCAAAAAGACTTGGCATAAATGTAGCCACTGAGCATTACTGCTGGCAGCAATGGTCATGAGGCTGTACTGTCACAAGTAGACTGGGCTCCAGACAGCCACACGCTACTACCGAGAGAGAAAACCATCTTGTTCGGCTCATGTCTCTGGCACATCACACTGCATCTGCAGCAGCAATATGAACAGCAGTTGGCACCACAGAGACACAGCGAACTGTTACAAATCATTTACTACAAGGACAACTCTGAGCCAGACACCCTGTAGTGTACATTCCACTGACCCCAAACCACCACCATTTGTGACTTCATTGGTATCAAACGAGAGCTCATTGAAGGATGGGTGAAGGTCTGTCATGTTTTCTAATGAAAGCTGCTTGTGCTATGATGCCAGTGATGGCCATGTGTTGGTCAGGAGATCAGTTGAGGACCTGCATCCAACATTTCAGCTTTATATACAGGGTGTTCCATTGATCATGACCAGGCCAAATATCTCACGAAATAAGCGTCAAATGAAAAAAAACCACAAAGAACGAAACTTGTCTAGCTTGAAGAGGGAAATCAAGTGGCACTATGGTTGGCCCACTAGATGGCGCTGCCATAGGTCAAAACGGATATCAGCTGCGTTTTTTTTAAATAGGAACCCCCATTTTTATTACATATTCATATAGTACATAAAGAAATATGAATTTTTTAGTTGGATCACTTTTTTTGCTTTGTGATAGATGGCACTGTAGTAATCATAAACATATGGCTCACAATTTTAGACAAACAGTTGGTAACAGGTAATTTTTTTAAATTAAAATACAGAACGTAGGTACGTTTGAACATTTTATTTTGGTTGTTCCAATGTGATACATGTACCTTTTTGAACTTATCATTTCTGAGAACGCATGCTGTTACAGCATGATTACCTGTAAATACCACATTAATGAAATAAATGCTCAACATGGTGTCCGTCAACCTCAATGCATTTGGCAATACGTGTAACGACATTCCTTTCAATAGCGAGTAGTTCCCCTTCCGTAATGTTCGCACATGCATTGACAATGCGCTGATGCGTGTTGTCAGGCATTATCGGTGGATTATGATAGCAAATATCCTTCAAATTTCCCCATAGAAAGAAATCTGGGGACATCAGATCTGGTGAACATGCGGGCCATGGTATGGTGCTTCGACGACCAATCCACCTGTCATGAAATATGCTATTCAATGCCGCTTCAACCGTACGCAAGCTATGTGCCGGACATCCATCATGTTGGAAGTACATTGCCATTCTGTCATGCAGTGAAACATCTTGTAGTAACATCGGTGGAACATTACATAGGAAATCAGCATACATTGCACCATTTAGATTGCCACCGATAAAATGGGGGCCAATTAGCCTTCCTCCCATAATGCCGCACCATACATTAACCCGCCAAGGTTGCTGATGTTCCACTTGTTGCAGCCATCATTGATTTTCCATTGCCTTATAGTGCATATTATGCCAGTTTACTTTACCACTGTTGGTGAATGACGCTTCGTCGCTAAATAGAATGCATGCAAAAAATCTGTCATCATCCCGTAATTTCTCTTGCGCCCAGTGGCAGAACTGTACATGACATTCAAAGTCATCGCCATGCAATTCCTGGTGCATAGAAATATGGTATGGGTGCAATCGATGTTGATGTAGCATTCTCAACACCGACGTTTTTGAGATTACCGATTCTCGCACAATTGGTCTGCTACTGATGTACGGATTAGCCACAACAGCAGCTAAAACACCTACTAGGGCATCATCATTTGTTGCAGGTCATGGTTGACATTTCACATGTGGCTGAACACTTCCTGTTTCCTTAAATAACATAACTATCCGGCAAACAGTCCGGACACTTGGATGATGTCATCCAGGATACCGAGCAGCATACATAGCACCCGCCCGTTGGGCATTTTGATCACAACAGCGATACATCAACACGATATCAACCTTTTCCGCAATTGGTAAATGGTCCATTTTAACATGGGTAATGTATCACAAAGCAAATACCATCCTCACTGGTGGAATGTTACATGATACCACGTACGTATACGTTTGTGACTATTACAGCGCCATCTATCACAAAGTGAAAAAAGTGGTCTAACTAAAACATTCATATTTCTTTACGTACTACACAAATATGTAATAAAAAATAGGGGTTCCTATTTAAAAAACTCAGTTGATATCCATTTGACCTATGGCAGCGCCATCTAGCGGGCCAACCATAACGTCATCTGGTTTCCCCCTTCAAGCTAGATGAGTTTCGTTATTTGTAGTTTTTTCATTTGATGCTTATTTCATGAGATATTTGGCCCGGTCACTTTCAATGGACCACCCTGTATATATGAATGTTTTCTCAAATATTAAGTAAAAAATTTGAAGTAAATCATACAAGAAATTTTTGAGGTTTTTTGCTAACAATTTTGTGACTGAAAAGCAAATATAGTGATGATTGGACATTATTTGGTGTTAGAGAAAAATCTTGATAAGTTCTTGATCAATTTACTACACATTTTTTAGCAGTACTCTAATAAATGGATGTCCAGCATTTTGGGATATTGAAGGGTCAGTAACTTGTAATAGCCTATTATTTCAATATGACCAACAGGAAAAGTTGTAAGTAGCTATATTTATCAGTTGATGATGACTAGTTTTGGGTCAATATTCATAACCTATTCTAAAATATCCATACAATCAGAATAAATGTCGCTCTACATAGCAAAAAGTCATTACAATCTTTTTCAAAGGAGTGCAATGCAAGTGATTGTGAAATTGAATATAAAAATGAAACTGACTGCCTAACCTCCATCAATATGACACAGGAAAAACCCAGAAACTTTTTAGAATTTCATTGTTTTAGTTTTCAGTTAAGTTTTTGTAATTTTGAGTGGTAAGAACTAATTCTCTTAACACTTAATTTTAGCTATCACACTACTCCAGAATAATATTACAGCAATAAAACATAAACGAAAGAATAACACGAAAATAAAACTTTAGTTGTAAAGAAACTGTGCCATTTGTAACATCAAAACACAGCACACACACGAGCGTCTGTCTACAGCAAAATGTGTCAAAGACTATGCAGTATTTCGTAACAACAAATTGCTTTTGATATGTCACAACTGATAAAGTTTGTAATGGGTCACAGGAAAGTATTGTGAATTGTGGTTGATAAGCATTACTTTTAATTTCCTTTTATGCAAGATGAATAACATTATGTGTGATAATGCATGGTGAATTTCTTAAATTACGTAGTGCTTGAATCACATTCAAAACTTAACACTTTGAGAACCAGCCAATTAGAAAAATTTTGAGTCCAGATAACCACACATTTATGACATTATTTAAAATTTTACTCATGCATTTGTGTGTGATATATCTTAGAGGATAACACACACTAAAAGAGACCAAGTCTTAAGGTTAGCTTTTCAAATTTATTTTAGTCCTTTAATAGATTACAAATTATGCAATAACAATGGCAAGAAGTATAATTATCCCTCAAAAAACATTGTGAAGTGATTCCTTGAGCAGTTTCACCCATAACTGACTGTTGTATGGAAAATTTGAGGATCTCAGTACACAGAAGTAAAATTTATAATTGTGCTTGTCAGAAATATTCATCTGCTGCAATTCAAGCTGTGCTCCTAGGCTCCTGATTAACCATGCCCTCAGAAAAAACAGCAAAAAATTATGTGTTGGAGCACATTAAAGACCTTTCCAAAATGCGATGTTTTTTGCTATTTCATTACCTGAAGCACAGGGAGTACATGCTGGTGTGTAAAAACTTCACCATTCATAGGATTGATAAGTTTTACAGCTCTGATGAAAAACATATTGTCACTTGACTTGGAAAAAAAGCACCTTCACCAGGTGTGTATAGTGTATTCTCACCTGTGAAAAAGTGTATTTATAAATGGGAAATCTGGTTGTGTATACACACTGAACATGCATGATGGAGCTCCAGCCTGTTTTCAGTTTCGGGTGAGGTGACACGTAACACTATTCTTTGAGAGGTGTTGGATGGTTGGGAAGGGCCAGTAACTTGGCCTTCCAATTCTCCTGACCTTAACAATTTTGATTTTTTGCTTTGAGGACATGTAAAGGCTTGGTGTTTGCAATTCCCATGAATGATGTGGATACACCATAGTAACACATGTTCTTCTAATCCAGTAACAACCAGGGATGTTCCAGTGAATGTTTGATTCCATGAAACATAAGGTGGATGGCTGCATAATATTGTATGGCGGTCATATCAAGCACACGTCATGAAGATTAGCACAGAGACATTGTGATCATGGACAGTAGTGAAAACAGAACATAATTCCACAGATATAATGTTTATGACGAATGTTTATAGGAACTTTTTCCTTCCCTTGTTGCATACTATACTCTCTTTAAATACTGGAATCTTTTTACTGGATGCCCCACATATAGTAATGTATAAGGAGGAAACATTGTTAGCAAGAACCTCGAGAACTTCTTGACCGACTTACTTAAGATTTTTACATGATATTGACATAAACATTTGGACAGACATAGGCTATATATTATTTTAAACAGCAATGTACATGTGTTCTTTCTAAAAATGACTGCAGGATAGAAAATGTTATGCCATGAAAATGTGAGGTTTGATTTTCTTTATCATAATCTGGTTTAACTGTGACAGCAGGGCACTTAAAATATGAAACAAATTATTTCTCTTGTATATATTCTTTCTCCTTATATGTACTTTTAAATGACAATTGTGCACACAAATATATGCTGATTTATTTGTTTCCTCTCAGACGGTTTTAACAGAAAACTGAAAGTTTACAACTTATTGTCTTATGAGAAAATACTACTATGGTACCTGATTCATCGAAAGGTCTGTAATGATACTTGTTCACAGATTGAAACTACACAAAATACTATCTCTAAAGCTACTATCCATGCATATCCAGCAGCAGGAGTGGTCTTTCACCCCATATACCACTGATTCCAATTAAATCACTCATTTCTTTCAATTGGCTTCAGTTCCCAATCAATAAAGAAGGCTTAAGGTCAGTGAAAGGGGGGAAGAGGAAATGGACGGAGAGGGAGGGAGGAAATGGATATGGAAAAGGAGGAGGAGGAGGAGATGGACAGAGAGAGGGAGAGGTGGAGGAGATGGACAACAAGAGGGTGGGGAGGGGGAGAAGGAGCTAGGACTTACACCCAATATCCATACTTATTTAGGAACTGCAGGGCTTTGCCAGGTTCACTGGCCTACAATAATTTCCTATCCAGTTATGCTTACCCCACTTCTACAACTTAGGTAAGTTCCCTTCTGTATAGGATACGGAGCAGGATGGGTGAGCATTGAAAGAGAGATGGCAAAATAAAACAGTTAAGTATAGAAAATTTGGGATAGATTTTCAATAACAAATACAGAAAGGGCTTGCCCTGGGGTTGAAGATAAAGACTAACTGCTAGCCTAGCAGTTTGAACAAAATAATGGAATGGGGAATGGGAGAGGTAACAATTGACATTTTTGTGTGGCTCGTGGCTGGTGCTGGCAAGCAGAAAGAGAAGTGGATGATATGAGACCCTCCACTCTGACCAAAAGCTACAACAGAAGTGAACATCTGCTCTGTCTCAGAACTGGAAACCAACAGTGAGAAGCACCTGCGCTCTTACCTCCGACATCTTTCACTGACCACACACATGATTCTCCTCCCACTTCCCCTCTTTGTTAAAACAGTGGCATGGGCACACCAGTCTAATTAGCAGAGACACTGGGAAAGTGGCATGATGTCGAATTCAACAACTTATACTGGCTTGAACTGCCTCTGTCCTGAAAGGCAGGCTGGAATGGAAAAAAGACACTGGCAAAGTTATACTGGGAGAGTAGTAAAGGAACTTTTATGTGACAAAATACCAAACACAGAATCCAGTTCATACAGGTGTGCTGGTACTCAAGACGTGTGTAAGACAAAGAATATTGTGTTTATCATGGAACACATATCATAGAAAAGTGTAGTGATGACAGAAACGGAGTAAGATGATGCTTCCCATTTTTTAATTTCAGTCAACACAAGGTTCCAAAAAACATTGGCCACCCATTGCAGGAATTTTCTGTGTGCATAGAAATCGCAATAGAATTGCACTAAGATGATGAAAATTTCATTACATGAAGAGCAAGGCTTACATAAAGTATAGTAACTCAGACCTCAGATGAAATTACGCTCGTGAAATCAAGTGAGCACGTACAGAATGTATATTTCTTCACAGAATATAGGACAGAAATGTTTCATAAAGAAATGGAGAAGGTAAACACTACAGTAGGCATAAAAATTAAAAATTTACTATTGTTTTCGACTCTTAAGAACGATCTTAAAAGGAAAAGACTGGCATAAATACTTCAATACAAGAGACAAAACTTAGATTATCTGCATAGCAGTGAAGCATTAGTTACTGAAATCAAATGAAAATTCAGGGCAGAATGGTCCATTGGAAATAAAGATTGAAGCAAATAGATTCCACAAAAATAGGGTTGCAAGTTTTAAACTTGACAACAAAATGTAACACTCAATGAAGGAGAAATATAAAACATAGTACTGTAGAACAACATTGTTAACAGGGCAGACTTAATACATTCTTTCAACTCCCAAGAAAGCCTCAAAATACCTTTATTTATAGAAAAAGAATATGAAAGAAAATCTGTATCATAACCTCTTCAAGTGAAATACATTATTGACATTAAAATTCTGCAACATGACTGTATAATGTAAATTGCTTAATATAATAAAATGGCAAAGACCTATACAATAAATGAGAGAGGGCACCTTTTTATACCTAAAAGCCTGCGTTCTTGTTTACTTATGTAGTTTCTTAGTTAGACAAAAACTATAACTTAAAACACATGCAGTTCACTGTCACAGCTTCCTAATTTTTCTAATAAAAAGAAGTTCATTCTCACCAAGGCCGTTTATGTTTATGGTCACTAAAAACCAACACTCAGTGTGAAATATAAGCAAATATACACATGAGAACTCATTCTCACAAAATGAAGTAAATTTAAGCAAGAAACAACCACTGTACATAGACACAATGTCTTGCTTTCAGTGCAATTTTGTCAAATGGAGACGTGGTTGGAGACTGTGGATGTTATTTGTAAACAGATGTTGATGGTGTTGAAACAGCAAACAGCCACAAATTTGAGTTCCTTTATCCAAAAGGTACCATTACCAGTTTCAAATCATTACAATTCATCATCAGATGACTTTCATACTTTCATTAGAACATGTGGTGCACTTTTCATTGATTATTTGTCATAAAATATAAATAATACATAGTTATAAGCACGCCACACAGATGCTTGCGTTACAGATTTGTTGGATGAAAACTATGAAAACAAATACTGCAGACCGACATTTCACGTAAGTCACGTCCCAATGAAAATCTGTAATGCAACCATCTATGTGGTGTGCTTCTAATTATGTATTATTTATATTTAAGACAACTAATAATTAAAAATGCACTCCATGTTCTAATGAAAGCATGAAAGCCATCTGATGATGAATTGTAATGATTCGAAACCAGTAATGGTACCGGTACCTTTTGAATAAAGGAGCTTAAAATAAATTAGTGGCTGGTTGCTGTCTCAACACCATCAAAATAGTAGTAGTATTTATCACCCAGCATCATTCCTACCACAAGATCATTAGAAACAAATTTGAACATAGTAAATATAGTTCATACAATGAGTTTCCTTGTACTACAGGCATTGTTTGAACAGTGAGGGTAGAGTAACAGTTAAAGACATCACTCAGAGTAAACATTACAATCAGAAGAATTACTCAGAGGTCAGAAAAGGTGTTGTTTATGCTGCAACTTGCTACATAGGAGCTTAATGCTAAAGTCACAAACAAATCCTCATTATTCAGTATTAGTGCACTTTGTCTTCTTCACATTGATTAATCATTTTCTAAGGCACATTATTAATTACAATGCCATCCTCAGTATACATCAGCTTAAAACTGGTTAATACTCAGCTAATTTTTGCTGTCCTCTAGGGTAAGTGAAAGTAACCCAAAGCAATGAGTTGTAATAGTTGCCAGGCATAAGATTCTGTATTCTAATGCAATGTGTGCACGTCATTGTGCTTACCCATCTCATATTACACATCAGCATAAATGTACTTCATCCTTACTTACTTACTTACTTACAACTTACTAGGTTGTGGTGGATCAGTTCCTCAATAGCCTCTTGGAAACACATAGTCACTATGTGCAGAATTGTGCAGTTTACGAGGCAAGAAAAAGAAAGCAAACAAAACGTAGAAGGTGAAGGGGAAGAATCTAATCTGTTCTTGTGTGGTGGTGCCTCTCACATATATGACAGCAATGACAGGAACGTGAAACAACTTTAAACTTAATTGGAGTGTGAGAAGGAAAGAACATAACCATTACTTACAGAGAAAAATTGAGAGAAAAAGGTATACAAGACTCAGAGGGCAGAAAGGAAAGAATTTATGCATTTGGTTCCACAGTTTGGTAGGCCACAACAGCATCTTAGTAGTTTCAGTGACAGCAGGTGCTAATCATGTTTAGTTACTGTATAGACCACACAGGCCAATATCACCTAATCCCTCCGATAATCCAGTAAACACGACCCGTATTGAGAAAGTTAATGGTATGTGGTTTTTCTTACAATGCCTAGATATCAGAATGTGTCTTTACCTGAACAAAAAGTTATTGCCACCAAGGTTCAAAGATTCAGTGCATTGATGGTTTTGCAAGGCTTGCATATGCAGTGTGGAGCCACAGCAGGTTGGGGCCTTCACATCTGTGGAGCAATGTGCCCAAGGGGCAGAAACCTACTCCCACTGGTAGCAAATGGTATCAATGGGAAGATTGAAAAGAGACAAAAAGGATTATCACATGAAACTTAAACTGGAGAAAGTGTCATGAACAGCAGGGATACTCCACGGTTGCAAACCACATCTTTCTAGTCACAAGTCCCTGGAGATTAGTTGAAAACTCTACTCAAAAATCATAAAATGTAATGTTATGTACTATAATTTAACTCATTTATTTACTCAAAAACATCTTCTTCAAATCAAGGCATTGGAAGAAGAAGGGACTCACCTGACCACATGATAAAATTACTAATTATTGTTTTGAGAAGCAGTATTTCATTTTATTTTGGCTTTATAAAAATTAACTTAAAAGGATATCATTAATATGTAAACATTTACGAACAGATCATTTAGCACTCTCAAAACTAAAGCTCCTGTATATGAATACGAGTTAGCTTCAAGATTACAAAGCAGCAAAGTCACTTGTCCACTGTTACTTACATTTATCAAGCAATCCAATGTTCTGTCTATGAAATTACAACTCTTAACAAGTCGGAATGAATCTCCTCCTAAAGATATTGTTACAGCATACTCAGTCATTAATCCTATAAAACAAAGTTATGTGCCATCTTCCATATTTGAACATCTCAAAATATAACTGACAAGAGTAGTGAATAACATGACAAAATGCTTCTCCTCCTGGTTATTGTTGTGCAGTGTGATGTGGCATAATGGTAGTGGGGCAGAAGGTATATGGTATCTGCACAAGTGCAGCAGAGACCCAGCAGTGGCTATTGCAGCAGCAGTGAGGCATCATGTTGCAACAGGGTTGACAGTAGGACCCTCAGGTAGAGAAAATGGGCTGCACTACTGAATGACCAGCAAATGAGCTGCAGGTGGCAGTGAGACTGTGTTGCCTAGATGAGAGCAGCATGACACTTGTCATTGTATGCCATGCAACTAGGTAGTGAATAGCTTGGTTCATAGGCAGACAGACAGCAGGCAGCATGGCATCAAGGCCAGCCACATGGTAATTTACATGTGGGAAATGACAATGAGCCTCAGCCAGCTAACAGAGTGGCGCCTCTGGATAGCAGCAAAGGAAGGTGACCCATGCTGGCCATAAAAGCATGCCCACACATTCAGCAAGGATGCACAGAAGAAGCAAGTGCAAACTGAGAAACTCCAGCTGACTAGCAGCCCACAACAGTCAAACAGGGCAGGGTCACACACAGCTTGCACGTCCACAACATACGCTATATGTTGGCTTGATGTGCTCATGTTGAGATTCAGCCCAGTGATTGGTGCATGTGTGCATGGTGCACACTAGTCTGCACAGCAAGTTTGTCCACAGCTCTCACAGATAACAATGGTGACTGTTGTTGACTGCCCACACAGTGTTGAGTGTGAACCAAAGTTTTGTGGTCACCCTTTGGACTGAATGGTGGATTAGATCCTGATTCTGATGCGAATTTGTAAAGGATGCAGAGCAGGACAGATGAGCATCAGAAAGGAGGTTGCAAAATAAAACAGGTAAAGATAAATTGGGAAGAATTGTCAATGACAAATACAGACAGACTGTACAAGGCCCTCTGCCCTGAACAAATACTACAACAGAAGAAAGTGTGATCTCTGTCTGAAAGCTGGATAACAAGGGAGAGAAGCAATTGCACCATGTTTTGTAAGACCCTCTAGTGACCACACATGTACCTTGCCTCCCATTTTTCCTTTTTGTTAAAACAGTGGCATGGCTACACCAGCCCATTCAGCAGATGCACAGGAAAAGTGGTGTGACGATGAATTCAGCAACTTATAGTGTCACTGGTGAAGTTATATTGGGCAAGTACATGAAAGACTTAATGGAAAACGCTGGCCGCTGTGGCCGAGCGGTTCTAGGCACTTCAGTCTGGAATTACGTGACCGCTACGGTCACAGGTTCGAATCCTGCCTCAGGCATGGATGTGTGTGATGTCCTTAGGTTAGTTAGGTTTAAGTAGTTCTAAGTTCTAGGGGACTGATGACCTCAGATGTTAAGTCCCATAGTGCTCAGAGCCATTTGAACCATAATGGAAAACACAGTTAGAAACAAACTTTTGCAAAAAAGACGTTCCCAGACTGACATACTATCTTGTGCACTTCTACACAACCTCAGGATAAGTTTCAAAGTATTAAATATTCCACTTTTATAGAAATTATTTTTCACACCTCTTTCAACAGACTCATTTCTCCTGTTTTTCTGTCACCACTTCTCCTTTACTCCACAGAGATGATGTCCGTAAATATCAAATCGTTCCCCTGCTTCAGCACAGGTGTACATCCTCTTTCCTCAGTATATCTACAATCTTTGCTGCCACACTACATACGTTAGGTCACAGCAACCTACTTTTATACATGTATTACATGCCTGAGGCAGGATTCGAACCTGTGACCGTAGCGGTCACGTAGTTCCAGACTGAAGTGCCTAGAACCGCTTGGCCACAGCGGCCAGCGCTTTCCATTAAGTCTTTCATGTACTTGCCCAATATAACTTCACCAGTGACATTATAAGTTGCTGAAATTTTTATTTTCTGTTCGTTAGTTGTCAAAAGATAATTACTTTTTTGCTGTTTGTACCATACCATCTAGACTTACATGGGTAACTGAACCTTATTATTTTCCTTTCATTAATAGTAGTCTCATTTATTGCTAATGTTAAACTATGGTCTTTAATTTTACACCAAAGTCAAACATTGCAGATAAACTAGCACCAAATACTATTGAATCACCAAAGTCATTGCAGTTATTTCTAAATTATTCACAAAAACTACTTATATATTTTCCCACCAGTTCAGATGTAGCTGTTTATTAAAGCTGTATGAAAAAATGACTTAATATTTTGCTGTACCTTTTTTTTTTTTTTTTTTTTTTTTTTTTATTAAATCTCTGTCATGTTTGTGCTATGCTGTAAAAGTGCAACATGAAGTTTATAACTCATTTGGATCTGTACATTGTTCAGTAATATTATTAAGTCTGGCACTAGTGACTGAAACTGTTTTCAGATCAGTATCTAATGAGCTGGAATGTTTGTTTACAATATAATGAAAATTATAGATTGCTACTTACTGTAAAGATGACACATTAAGTTGCAGACAGCCACAGTTAAAAGGCACTTATACATAAGGTTTTGGCCACAGCTTTTGTCAGAAAAAGAGAAACACACATCATTCATTCACGTTGCTTTTAATTTATGCTCCTGGTCAGCAATAGCCTCCAATATTGTCTCCATCTTTCTAGTTCTCACTGGCAAACAATCCTAACACCTGAACAACACATCCTCAGTTCACATCAGTGATTAACATTTTCTTCGAAAACCCAACTCATTTCTCATTCAGTTTCAGTATTCAGTTTATTTACCGTTGACCACTTACAGCGGAATAGGTCTGAACATTAAATATACAATTAACAATAGCTTTACAGTAAAGTTTTTACAATTCAATTCCACTTCTTTTAGGACTATTCTTATATACTAATGTCAATGATTATTTCAAAATAATCTGTATCTTATAAAATGGGTGTTTGAGTAACCAGTCATAAATCTTATGTTTGAAAATATTACTGTTCAGTGACAAAGCATATGCTGGAAGTTTATTGAAGAATTTTAAACTCATTATTTTGTGTGAGTTTGCAGTCTTTGAGAGTCTGTGTCTTGGTATGTTGAAGTCCAGTTTACCTCTGGTGCTGTGGGGATGTATGTTCTCTCTGGTCTCGAACTCATTAAAGTTGTTTTTGACATAAAGCAGTGCTGTGTAGACGTATAGATTCACAACAGTTAATATCGTGTGCTTGATGAAGAGGAGGCGGCAGTGTTCCTTGGGCTTAACTTTGCTCATTATTCTGATTACTTTTTTTTTTTTTTTTAATTTTCAGAGTTTCACTGACAAAGCAAGAATGTTCCCATAACAATATGCCGTAGAAAATGTGTGACTGAAACAGGCTAAAATATACCACCTTTAGATACTCATCAGTGACTACATCTGTCAGTCTCCAGATGAGATAACACATGCTTGCTATTCTCTTGTAGACATGGCTAATATGTAGTTAAACCCAGAATAAGTTCTTGGGTTTTATCAGGATTACATAGGAGTTCATTAGAAGAAAACCAATTCATTACTAGTTCTAGTTTTCCTTGTGTTGCCTGATGCAGCTCTGTTGTTGTCATGGTGTGTATTGAGCAGTGTTGTCTCATGTGCATAACACACAATTGAATTTATTAATTGCAATGATTAACAGAAAAGGACCTAGGATCAAACCCTGAGTCACTCCAGTCCAAACTTCCTTCATCAAGGAGCATCTATTTTTAATTGATACAAACTGTCTCCTGTTACTTAAGTATGATTCGATTACATCTAGAGATGGTTTGTGTATGCCATAAAATTCCAGTTTTACAAGTAGGATGTTAAATGGTATGCAGTCAAAGGCTTTGCTAAGATCACAAAGAACAACTGATACTAGATCCTTATTTTTGAATGCAGTTAACACCTGCTTAACAACTTCAGTGACAGCGGTAGTGGTATTTTTACCATGTTGATATGCAAACTGTCTGTTGGAGAGGAGATCATGCTTTTCAAAATAGTTATTTAGTTGACTGTATATTAGATATTCAAAAACTTTAGAGAAAATTGGGACAATAGAAACTGGTCGATAGTGTTGAGGCAGATGCTTATCTCCCTTTTTAAAGACTGGTATAACTTTAGCAGTTTTGAGTGCATCTGGGAAAACTCCAGATTCTAAACACATATTAAAAATGAAAGAAAGAGGTTAACAGATAAAGTTTATTGTTTTTTCATTACATAGTTAGAGAACCAATAACAGTCCATACTTTTGGAGTTGGTGAACCTTGCCACAGCTTTTACAGTATCCTCTGACAACACTCCAGTGGAAAGTATACCTCCTATGGGGCACTGCACCAAGATGATTTAGTGCACAAGTGCCATTTTGCTTGATTTTGTTTTTCAGCTCACTCACTGAGGTTAGGAAGTAATTATTTACTTCTTCTTGGACCAGCATTGCATGTTGTGTGTGGGTTTGTGAATTATATTGGTTGATGATGTCCCATGCTGCTTTACATTTGTTGGGAGCACTCATATAACACACAGAGACACTAAAGAATTAATAAAACTGTTTTGTCTTAACAACAGACTCTATTGTGCAGCATGCAGCATTGTTATGTAGAATCTGCTTCACCGCCACAACTCATCGACATCATAAAGCTGTAGAGAAACTGCCAATTGTACGCTAGTAGCTGCATAGTTGTCAACTGTTCTGTGAAAACATTCACCATTCATAAAAGCTGTTAGGTGCCAATCTTCCAACTCACTCTTTTAATAATCTTCTTTCTCACATATAATGGCATCAGTGGAGCTGTATTTCTTCAACAATACATTTCTTTTAATATCCGGTTTTTATTGTGTGTATTGATATGTCCATGTCTTCCCATCCAGCACTTATTTATTTAGTTTTCAATGGTAACCACGTTATTTTACAATAAATCTTCACTCAGAATGGTTTATTCTTAAAAAATATCATTTACAAACGGTTTTATCAGTGTTTTACTTCCAGCCTTTCTTCCAGTAATAATCAGCTCTGTGTCCTCCACTAGGGCACTGCAAATGTAGTCTATCATTGTAATGCATTGTAACAGCACTGCCAAGTGAAGCGACATGATTTGAAAATTAACATCTTGCAGGTTATTCCCTTCTAAAAGATTCAGAATCAAGTTCAATGTTCTTCAACTAGGTCACCAAAAATGTAGCATTTCAGCTGTTTTAGATATGAATCGTTCAATGTGGATTTGATATCAATATTCTTAATCTCTTACTTTCTTTGAAAACTGTCTTGGATGGAGTAGTAAAGGAGTTTGTTTCCTCCTTGCTTTCTGATTGCTGAAAGAAAATGCAACACTACAATATCAAATTTTCTAGAATAAATACATATACAGTATCCGGTAATATTAAGCATCAAATCAGAATGTCCCACATGAAATGTCTACATTGGAATTAGAATGATGTTTCATTAACAGTTCCTTTCTATGAGTTCCTTCATAACCATTGTGAATGATATATATGTTTTGTTTGTCTGTGTGTGTGTGTGTGTGTGTGTGTGTGTGTGTGTGTGTGTGTGCAGTGACTACCCAGTGATATAAAATGTCTGACAGACAGCACAGTAAAATTTGAAAACAAATTGAGAAAGTTTTTCCTTGACAAGTCTTTCTGTTTTGTAGAAGAATTCCTATTACAGTAATGTGTAAAAATGGTGGGTAGGAATTACTAAATCACATCTGTACATCTTTTGTCTGTAATAAAAACAAAAGAAGTTAGAAATGTTAAGGATATAGTTGTATGTACAAATTAATTAATTATGTGAATGTAAAATGACACATTCCACATCAGTGCAATCTACATGCAAAATGATCCCTGGAACATACAACTAACTAACTAATTGCAACCTGCATCATTTTGACTCTGCTTGCTGTATTCATCTCTTGGTCTCCCTCACCTGCCTCGTACATCTTGCACACCAGGTGGAAGAGTTTTGTCATGGCTGCATCTCCCTAGGATATCGGTAATTCTGACGGAATGTCATCTACTCCTGTGGCCTTGTTTCAACTGAGATATTTCACTGCTCTATCAAATTCTGCTCACAGTAGCATATCTCCCGTCTCATCTTCGTCTACGTTCTCTTCCAGTTCTATAATATTGCCTGCAAGTTCATCTCCTTTGTAGAGACCCTCTATATACTCCTTCCACCTTTTTGGCTTTCCCTTCTTTGCTTAGGGCTGGTTTTCCATCTGAGCTCGTGATATTCATACAGCTGCTTCTCTTTTCTCCAAAGGCCCCTTTAATTTTCCAGTAGGTGGTGTCTTTCTTTCCCCTAGTGATACATGTTTTTAGATCCTTAAACTGGTCATCTAGCCATTCCTGCTTAGCCATTTTGCACTCCCTATCAATTTCATTTTTTAAATGCCTATTTCTTTTGCAGTATTTTTATATGTTCTCCTTTCATCAGTGAAATTCAATATCTCTTGTGTTATCCAAGGATTTCTACTAGGCCTTGTTCTTTCTACCTATTTGATCCCCTGTTGCATCTCCCTATTCATCTACTGCTCTATTCCTTCCTCCTATTCTAGCCAATCATTGCCTGATCCTCCCTCTGAAAATCTCTACAAATTTTGGTTCTTTCCACATATCCAGGTGCCATCTCCTCAATTTACTACCTTCTTGCAATATCTTCAGTTTTAATGTGCCGTTCATAAACAATAAATTTTGATCAGACTCCACATCTCTTCCTGGAAATGTCTTACAATTTCAAATCTGGTTTCCAAATTTCTGTCCAACCATTATATAACCAATCTGAAACCTTCCAGTGTCTCCAGGCCTCTTCCACAAATACAACCTTCTTTTCTCATTCTTAAACCAAGTTTTAGCAATGATTAAGCTATGCTGTGTGCAAAATTCTACCACGCGGCAGCCTCCAAAACTTTAATTTCTTTCCTTCTCATCCCATCTGGTAAATCTCCCCTGACTCAGGGTTCTGGGCAACTTTCTCAAACTCTACCCCCTTTACACACACCTCACCAGTCCTTTGCCTTCACCCTTCTTTCTTCCACTTCAACTCTGCTGCCAGAAGAACAAGCCATTGGCTCTGAAAGCTTGCAAACTTTAATACTTGTTATATGTGTGTTCTCTTGTCCCCACATAGTGAGTAGATATTTTAATCCATCCAATTACATTATAGTTTCAAATTTAATTATTTTTGTGTATATATATTTCCCACTCCAAAAATGTCACATGTCTCCAATGTAGGCCCATGATGCTGGGAACTCATATATTTGCATCTGGGGAGGCACTTCATTTTACAAAGTTACTGCGGTCACCATCCCATTTTGAAGACACAAGCTATTCTCACCATGGTTCTCCACATGGAAGTAAAATAAGAAATCCACACAATATTTGTGCTCACCACTATAGATCATTCATAGTTCCACAGTTTTGTCTCAGCTCACTGCAAGGGCAGTATCTGTAAGCATAAGTAAGTAGATTGGTTTAGGAAAGAGACAGAAGCACCAGTGTCCAGAAGTAATTCACAGTATGTATGCCTGTGAGTTTCATCTTGGACAGTCTGCACTTCTGTTGATGTATTGTGGACTTGGCACACTGTCATAAGTTGGGACGTACCTGCATTGAAACTGCCTCTTGCAAGTGTCCTTTTTGCTGCACTTATGGCATGTTGCATGCCAATGTGGGCACCTAAATGTCAAAGACTTGATTCCTTGAATTTATGTGGAAATCATGTTGCATTTTACAGATTTAGATTTTCTGTTTTTAACCCTTTATTTTCATTAATATCGCTTTATTTGTCTTCCTAAATGGATCGTACTACCCAATCCATTTACATGCCTTGCCATATCTAAATACACAGCTTTTCTAAGGGTGCCATATACAGTGTGAAATGAGCAACCTCCCTCACCCTGCGATGAATAATTCTGGAATGACTAATCTTGTTGCTAGAGGTTTGCCACTACCAAGACAAAATAAATGCAGTGACTGTAAAAGCAGTTCTGATGACTATTTCATACTGTGAAACTTTTCTACAAATTAGGTATTGTGCTAGGGAACCCTTACAGATGCTAAAATTGATTTCTTGATCAAAATTAAGTTTATAATAGTACTTTTTAACATAATTTTAGCAACCTATTATGAAAGTGATATTTGTTTTCTGATTCAATTTGGTTATTTATTGTAATCAATCAGAATATCTGCTGCTCAGGATGTATTCCTCGATAGTCAAATGAGTAGTTTTGCATCACTCATCACAGATGGCTGTTTCATTAGATTCAATTATACTGTTTGTTATGTTTCATATGGGGAATGTGACCATTCATGTCATGGACTTCTTTATGGTTGCTTACATAGCATAAAACATCAGGTTACTTTGTACAGTGAATGAGATAAGCTTACCATCAGATTTGTTCAACAGACTGACAGACTGAGAGCTTAATCACAGAAATAGAATTTATTAATTACCTATAATTCATGCGTTATGCAAACAGTGTGATGATTGTGTAAACTGAAGGTGGAGGAGGAGAAAGGAAAGGAAAGGGAAGGGACTGTTGATGTCAGCTGCATAATAACTGTATGCAGAATCAATAGTGACAATGAAAAAGCATGCAGGACCGGGATTTGAATCGAGGTTCTCCTGCTTATTAGGCAGTCACATTAACCCCTGTGTCACTTGGACACTGTGTTTATTGCAACTGCATGGACTATCTCAACACACCTCTCAGCATGACCCACACTCCCATCCAGCACCATTTATCTGCAGACCCCATTCATGTTCTCCATGCATACTACTTTGAGATTCCCCCAGGAGGCCAAACATAATTGTGCATCCTCACTGAAGATGGTGACTTCAGTGCCCGTTGAGGTGAATCAGTTGTATCAATGCATGGTATCTGTTCTTTCAGACATGTCTGATGACATGTATATCAAGAAATGAGAGTCAAAATAAAATAAAGGCCTTTACAAGGGGAACTGCTTGACAACAAGATACAGGAACAAATGGGAACTAATGTGAAATGTACAGGGAATCCATTACTAGAGTCAAACATAGACTTATGATGAAATAAGGCAGAAGGCATAAATTAAATGCCTTATGAATTTCTAAAATCATTAGAGGTAATGGCAGTCAAATGATTCAAGTTGGTGTGTAAAGTCTATGAGACTGGAGAAATAACATCAGACATTTGAAAAAATATCATCCACACAATCCTAAGATAGCAAGGACAGATAAATAAAAGAACAATTGTACAATCAGTTTAGCAGCTCATGCATCCAAGTTACTGACAAGAATAATTGCAGCAGAATAGAAAATAAAATTGAAGACCTGTTAGATAACTATCAGTTGGTATTAAGAAAGGTAAAGGCATCACAGAGGTAGGTCTGACATTGCACCTGACAGTGACAGCAAGGCTTAAGAAAAATAAGACACTGTTATATGATTTGTCATGCTAGAAGAAGGATTCAATAAAGTAAAATGGCCCATGATAATGAAAACTCTCAAGACAAATAGTTGTAAACTATAGAGAAAGATGAGTGATATACAGTGCATATACAAACCAAGGGGAAACAATAAGAATGGAAAACCAAGAATGAAGTACTCAGATTGAAAAGGGTGAAAGACACAGGTGTTATCTTTTGTGTCTGTTGTTCAATATATACATCAAGTCAGCAATGATTGGATAAAATAATTAGTTGCAGGAGTGAGATAAGAATTCATTGTGAAAGGATATCAGTGATAACATATTCTGATCACTTTGCTATCATAAATGAAAGTGAAGTAGAATTACAGCACCTGCTGGATGCAGTGATAAGTCTAATAAGCACAGGTTATGGATTGAGAGTAAAAAAAAGAAAAGTAATGAGGAGTAAGAGAATTGACATTAGCAATAACTCTAACACCAAAATTGTTGTTGTTGTTGTGGTCTTCAGTACTAAGACTGGTTTGATGCAGCTCTCCATGCTACTCAATCCTGTGCAAGCTTCTTCATCTCCCAGTACCTACTGCAACCTACATCCTTCTGAATCTGCTTAGTGTATACATCTCTTGGTCTCCCTCTACGATTTTTACCCTCCACGCTGCCCTCCAATACTAAATTGGTGATCCCTTGATGCCTCAGAACATGTCCTACCAACCGATCCCTTCTTCTGGTCAAGTTGTGCCACAAATTTCTCTTCTCCCCAATCCTATTCAATACCTCCTCATTAGTTATGTGATCTACCCATCTAATCTTCAGCATTCTTCTGTAGCACCACATTTCGAAAGCTTCTATTCTCTTCTTGTCCAAACTATTTATCGTCCATGTTTCAATTCCATACATGGCTACACTCCATACAAATACTTTCAGGAATGACTTCCTGACACGTAAATCTATACTCGATGTTAACAGATTTCTCTTCTTCAGAAATGCTTTCCTTGCCATTGCCAGTCTACATTTTATATCCTCTCTACTTCGACCATCATCAGTTATTTTGCTCCCCAAATAGCAAAACTCCTTTACTACTTCAAGTGTCTCATTTCCTAATCTAATTCCATCAGCATCACCCGACTTAGTTCGACTAAATTCCATTATCCTCGTTTTGCTTTTGTTGATGTTCATCTTATATCCTCCTTTCAAGACGCTGTCCATTCCATTCAACTGCTTTTCCAAGTCCTTTGCTGTCTCTGACAGAATTACAATGTCATCGGCGAACCTCAAAGTTTTTATTTCTTCTCCATGGATTTTAATACCTACTCCGAATTTCTCTTTTGTTTCCTTTACTGCTTGCTCAATATACAGATTGAATAACATCGGGGAGAGGCTACAACCCTGTCTTACTCCCTTCCCAACCACTGCTTCCCTTTCACGTCCCTCGACTCTTATAACTGCCATCTGGTTTCTGTACAAATTGTAAATAGCCTTTTGCTCCCTGTATTTTACCCCTGCCACCTTTAGAATTTGAAAGAGAGTATTCCAGTCAACATTGTCAAAAGCTTTCTCTAAGTCTACAAATGCTAGAAACGTAGGTTTGCCTTTCCTTAATCTTTCTTCTAAGATAAGTCGTAAGGTCAGTATTGCCTCACGTGTTCCAGTGTTTCTACGGAATCCAAACTGATCTTCCCCGAGGTCGGCTTCTACTAGTTTTTCCATTCGTCTGTAAAGAATTCATGTTAGTATTTTGCAGCTGTGGCTTATTAAACTGATTGTTTGGTAATTTTCACATCTGTCAACACCTGCTTTCTTTGGGATTGGAATTATTATATTCTTCTTGAAGTCTGAGGGTATTTCACCTGTTTCATACATCTTGCTCACCAGATGGTAGAGTTTTGACAGGACTGGCTCTCCCAAGGCCGTCAGTAGTTCCAATGGAATGTTGTCTACTCCAGGGGCCTTGTTCCGAATCAGGTCTTTCAGTGCTCTGTCAAACTCTTCACGCAGTATCATATCTCCCATTTCATCTTCATCTACATCCTCTCCCATTTCCATAATATTGTCCTCAAGTACATCGCCCTTGTATAGACCCTCTATATACTCCTTCCACCTTTCTGCTTTCCCTTCTTTGCTTGGAACTGGGTTTCCATCTGAGCTCTTGATGTTCATACAAGTGGTTCTCTTATCTCCAAAGGTCTCTTTAATTTTCCTGTAGGCAGTATCTATCTTACCCCTAGTGAGATAAGCCTCTACATCCTTACATTTGTCCTCTAGCCATCCCTGCTTAGCCATTTTGCACTTACTGTCGATCTCATTTTTGAGACGTTTGTATTCCTTTTTGCCTGCTTCATTTACTGCATTTTTATATTTTCTCCTTTCATCAGTTAAATTCAATATTTGTTCTGTTACCCAAGGATTTCTACTAGCCCTCGTCTTTTTACCTACTTGATCCTCTGCTGCCTTCACTACTTCATCCCTCAAAGCTACCCATTCTTCTTCTACTGTATTTCTTTCCCCCATTCCTGTCAATTGTTCCCTTATGTTCTCCCTGAAACTCTGTACAACCTCTGGTTCTTTCAGTTTATCCAGGTCCCATCTCCTTAAATTCCAACCTTTTTGCAGTTTCTTCAGTTTTAATCTATAGGTCATGACCAATAGATTGTGGTCAGAGTCCACATCTGCCCCTGGAAATGTCTTACAATTTAAAACCTGGTTCCTAAATCTCTGTCTTACCATTATATAATCTATCTGATACCTTTTAGTATCTCCAGGGTTCTTCCATTTATACAACCTTCTTTCATGATTCTTAAACCAAGTGTTAGCTATGATTATGTTGTGCTTTGTGCAAAATTCTACCAGGCGGCTTCCTCTTTCATTTCGTAGCCCCAATCCATATTCACCTACTACGTTTCCTTCTCTCCTTTTTCCTACACTCGAATTCCAGTCACCCATGACTATTAAATTTTCGTCTCCCTTCACTATCTGAATAATTTCTTTTATTTCATCATACATTTCTTCAATTTCTTCGTCATCTGCAGAGCTAGTTGGCATATAAACTTGTACTACTGTAGTAAGTGTGGGCTTCGTATCTATCTTGGCCACAACAAAGCGTTCGCTGTGCTGTTTGTACTAGCTTACCCGCATTCCTATTTTCCTATTCGTTATTAAACCTACTCCTGCATTACCCCTATTTGATTTTGTGTTTATAACCCTGTAGTCACCTGACCAGAAGTCTTGTTCCTCCTGCCACTGAACTTCACTAATTCTCACTATATCTAACTTTAACCTATCCATTTCCCTTTTTAAATTTTCTAACCTACCTGCCCGATTAAGGGATCTGACATTCCACGTTTCGATCCGTAGAACGCCAGTTTTCTTTCTCCTGACATCAACATCCTCTTGATTAGTCCCTGCCCGGAGATTCGAATGGGGGACTATTTTATCTCCGAAATATTTTACCCAAGAGGACGCCATCATCATTTAATCATACAGTAAAGCTGCATGCCCTCGGGAAAAATTACAGCTGTAGTTTCCCCTTGCTTTCAGTCGTTCGCAGTACCAGCACAGCAAGGCTGTTTTGGTTATTGTTACAAGGGCAGATCAGTCAATCATCCAGATTGTTGCCCCTGCAACTACTGAAAAGGCTGCTGCCCCTCTTCAGGAATCACACGTTTGTCTGGCCTCTCAACAAATACCCCTCCGTTGTGGTTCTACCTATGGTACGGCTATCTGTATCGCTGAGGTACGCAAGCCTCCCCACCAATGGCAAGGTCCATGGTTCATGGGGGGAACACCAAAATTAGATGTTACAAAGTAGGTGAAGTGAACAGATTCAGATTCTACTAAGTTGGAGGCAAAAGTACACATGGTGAGCAAAGCATGGTGGGTGGACATAAAACACTGACTAGCAGATATAAAGATGGCATTCCTGGCCAAAAGATATCTGTCAGTACCAAACATCAGCATTAGATTGAGGAAGACGTATTTGAGAACATATTTTTGTAGCACTGCATTGTATGGTAGTTTATTATGGACTGTGGGAAAAATGGAAAAGAATAGAATCAAAGCTTTTGCGATATGGCAGTGTATAAAGATGCTGAAATTAGATGGACTGACAAGACAAGAAATGAGGAGATTCTCTGCAGAATCAGCGACAAAAAGAATACAAGGAAAACAGTGATGAGAAGTAGGGACAGAATTATAGAACGTGTATTAAGACATCATGGAATGTTGTCTGTGGTACTAGAGGGAACCACAAAGGGTAAAAACTATTAGGGAAGACAGAGATTGGAATATATGTAATAACTAATTGAGGATCAAACATGGAAAATCCAGGATGGAATGTAACAATATTATGCGAAGGAAAGTTGATGCTCACCATATACTGGAGATGCTGAGTCACAGATAGGCACAACAAAAAGACTCTCACAGTTAAAGCTTTTGGCCATTAAGGCATTCGTCAACAATAGATACACGTACACAAACACACACACACCCACGCAAATGCAACTCAGACACACGACTGAAATCTCATGCAAGTGTGTGTGTGTGTCTATTGTTGACAAGGGCATTAATGGCTGAAAGCTTTAATTGTGAAAGTCTCTTTGTTGTGCCTACTGTGACTCAGTATCTCCGCTATATGGTGAGTATCAACTTTCCTTCTAATAATATTATCAAATAATTGAGGATGTTGGGTATAAGTTTTCCTCTGAGATGAAGAGGTTGTACCAGTAGAGGATGTCTTGCCAGGCCACATTAAATGAAGCAGTAGACGTATGGGGAAAGGGGGGGGGGGGAGTGAGTATTCTTAATTTTGAATAACTTATGATGCCCAGAAAATTGATTCAGATTGCCTTTTCCTGTGCATAATATATCTGGAGTTTTATTTTCTTTTAAATAACATACAGAAATAATGTTGAAAGATCCAAACACTCAAAAGCCTTCCATTTTTGTCTGCTAACACAATAATTTATCCAAACACAGGCTTCAGTGCCAATATATCAATGTGCTGGAAGCAGTTATTGGATGTACACAAATAAGTTTTGTTCAGTCATTCATTCACCCTTTCACACATTGTGTTCTGTCAGTCCCATCTTGAAAGAGATCCTTCAGGAATGTGGAACAAGTAAAGTTATACATTAATGTGCTGTAGCAACCATTGCCACCTACTTCTGTAAATTCTATTTACTATGAATTACTAACACTAATATAGTCAAACTGATCATTAGTTAGTTACTTTTACATTGGTTCGTATATGTATGTTAGGAGAAAAACAGCCATTTTTTTCCTTTCTTGTCTATGAATATTATTATAAAACCATGCTTGATAGCCTTTACACCTTTTGCAAAATCTTTTCACTCTGTGACAACAACTTCTGAATGCCATCACTGCAGTAGGAACTCTTGCCCTTCAACAGTTGGAACAACATCCTCAGCACCATCTGAGCAAGCTGTCTCAGCTGTTCCTGTCTCATGTCTGCATGGGATTACATGTAGCCCTACAGCCAAGGAAAAGCGTACCACTTTGCCAGCCCCCGGCCTCACCCACTACCCCCCCTCCCCTGCTCCCCAATCAGCACCTCATAGCTTGCCGACCATGAATTGCTGACTTAATCTGTCTTCCATATCCTCAAAAACTTCCTCTACCCTTCAAAAAACACTTTTCATGTGAACTTCGTCTCACAACACTGTTTCAGACTTTCTGACAAAACTCTGACCCCTGCAGACATCTCTGTTCCCTCTAATGGCCTCACCTTTAGCTAGAAATCTTGGTTCAACCATGCTGGACTTGTAAAGGATCTTCTTTCCTTCACTCCTTCTCTGTAGTGGAAACATTTCTTCACCATGCACCCCACTGATAATAGCCAAACAGCCAAACAAAACCCCATATAAAACATTAGCCACCTCTCTCCAACTGTGGTCCCTCCTCCCCTTCCACCCAGTCTTCCACTGGCAATCCTTCGGGAATACCTCTCTTCTAACCTGCCCTCACCCTCCTTTCCTAAATCCATCACCAATTAATCCCAGTCCTGCTCCCAATCCTTGCAGTCAGTCTAAGTGGAAGGCCTGTTCTGTGCTCCCACCCACCACCTCCTACCTCTGTCCAGAAACAAGCATTTTCCACCGAATAAAACCCAGAGCCATGCATGAAAGCAGCTATGCTGCAATTACTGCACATTATTCTGTATGGGCATGACAAGTAACTGACTACTCTCACTAATGGCCAATCTAAACTTGAGGATCCCATTGCCGAACATGCTGTATACCACTACATAAATGATTTCAACAGCAGCTTCAGTATTCAGGATATTCGTATACCTCCTTCCACCACTAGCTTCTCCGAACTACACAGGTGAGTATTGTTTATCCAGCAAATCTTACCCTCTCACAATACCCCTGGTGTAAACCTCTGCCAACCTGTTCCTTACTGCCTCTCCTTACCATTTCCCTTCTCTCTTCGGACCACACCAGTCCTTCCCCATGCATATCATGTAGAGTCTGTGCAGGATATAATGGCCGATGTGCAGTGGCCAGTTTTCATCCAAAGCACTGGGCAAGTTCATTCTTTCGTATGGAAGGGGAGGCAGATTGTGTTTTGCCCACTTTCAGCCAGTCTGTGATGACAGAATTAAGCTGCTGCAGTCTTTCTCAAATGATCTTATGGAAACTCTTTGGTAAAAAAAAATTAATTTTTGCATTACTTACAGCTTTATATGTCAGGTTCATGATGATGTGCCCATCATTTCGCTAATAGTCATAGTTACTGTGATATTTACTTAGAAGTATGACAGTATGTGAAATCTGAATAAGTTTGAAATGAAAAATAGGGGTTGCTTTGATTTTGCATTTGGTTTGTATTACATGTTATGTTGCAGCATATGAAATTTAGCTTGCATATTGAATTTTTCTTTAGACTTGTGTGTAGGTCTCTATCTGTCACCAGTCTCGAGACAATTGATCAGATGTAGCACACTCATTTGTGATCACTCCATGATAGCGATAAAGCTAGAGTGAAGTATCCACATCATTCGTCATATTTCATAAATAATTTGAGATATCAAAATGAGATTTTGGCAAATGATAGCATACAAAGAGGAGAGTATTATGCCATTTGGATATTATGCAAAACTTCATTATCTGCTGTATTATTCCACTAACTACAGTCTTTTCTAACTAAAGAATGTCAATTTTAAGGGCCATTTGTAGCTAGTGAAATGAGAAAAAAATGGATTTTGGAACAGCATAAATGAAGACATTACATGTTTACTTTGTAGCAAGGATGTGCTTTCTTTTATAAGATACTGCCATTGTTTTAGCTCAGCTCCTCACTTCGTAAACTAAATAAACCACTGTTTCAGAACTCTCTTGCTATTGAGTCTACACATGTTAGTGATGTGAGACTGTGTAAGTTATGCTGTGTTGTGGCAAAAGGAGCTAATTTTAACATGGCAAGAAGGGAAATGCGTATATTTTACTCAAAATTCGCCAGTCATGATATTTCTCTGAAAGTTACAAGTGGTTAATAAGCCAGGTGAAAATAAATTACCGCATTTTGGTGGAATTCTTTTTAAATAGTAACCAAGGCAGAGGAGACAGATCTTTTGACTGGTCACCATGCAAGTATGTGCATGGAGAGGCTCTACTTAATATTTACAAAAATGTGAGCATAGCGTTCAGTTTAGAACAGCACATCCCCTCCAGAGCTCGGCATGTCCCCTTCAGTGCCTGTCCATAACCAAAAAGAGGTCCAATATTCAGGAACACAGATTTTTCAATAAATTTCCAGCAACCATTAAAAACTTGGTTTCAGAAAAAGCACCATTTAAACAGAGTTTGAAAGACTTTTTGGTAGGCAACTCCTTCTACTCTTTAGATGAATATCTTGACATAGACTGTTAAGCCAGCTTAAGTAAAAATGTCTGTTGGATTTAACTTATGACAAAACTTGGTCACAACAGTCAAGATTACGTATTTTGTGTGTGATAAATTTATTAATAGTGCATAACAATGTTTGAATCTGACAGCATGTTAATTCTGTAAATATTAGCTGTTCCAGTTTACCGCATTTTATTCACCTATTTTGACAATCTCCTGACAAATGAACAGGGTAGTAAATATTATATTCAAATGTTTTATGTTTTTAGTTTATACTTCCTGACATGTTCCACACCCATGAGAATAATCTCATTTTTTTGGATCTATGGAGCAAAAACTGAATCGAATCTAATCTAATCTAATCTTGTGCCTTTCAAAACACCTTGGAGAGATATATGCATCCACAAACATGAATCAACTTATTACAGTGCTATATCCATGTCTAATCTTGATGTGTTTAGGGTTCGCCACTGAGCCGTGCAGACCTGCGTGCAGTGAATGTCAACTTATGTGATATGTGTGTCATCCTGTCAGCCAAAGTACCAAGTAATGATGATCCAACATTGGCTGATAAAGAAGCCATCTTAGCATCATTAAATATTAAAGCTATGACATTTGATGACACAATTGGTGTCTTAAGCCAAGGTAAGTCGTCCTAATAAAAATTGTTTAAATAGTAGGACTGATTATGAATGAGACAGATATGGTAACAGTGGGATATGTCTTGATGCCAGTAAGTGAAAACCTTTGCTTTGTGATCTCTGCTATTTGGATTATTTTGTTATTGTGCTCAATTGTGATGTGATATCCAAGACACTTAAAAAACTTCAGAGTCACTGAAGTCATCACAGGAAATATTTACAATGTGTAACCTATGATTGAATAATGCGGTTTTGTACCTGGTGTAGTTAAAACTGTGAGATAAGCTTTATACTTGATCAAATCCATAGACAGATCACTTGCTTTTACTACTGTGCTTTTGTTGACAAACAATAAAAAATACCAAATGGCATATAAGAACTGAAATGAGATCAGACACTATTCATTATATAGTACAATCACTGAACAGCTGTCAGAGACACAAAATATTAACGATTATTGTTCCTCAGCTAATATACCTCAGTTCTCAATCTCTAGTCTCCTTCCTCTCTCATACCCTCCTCTCACCTGACGTTCTCTCTGTCTCCTCCCCCCCCCCCCCCTGTCTTTCTTCTCCTCTCATTCTCCTTCATCCCCTCTTGTTTACCTTCTCATTGTCTCCTCCTCTCTTCCAGTGACATTACATGACTGAGCTAAGCAGTGATTTCCAATATTGTGAGTGATGACAAACTCCCACACCACAGACTATCCTTCACCCAGTCAAAGTGCAGCACACAGTGCATGTGCATCATAATGTTGGTTAAATGTCAGCTTCATCAGTTTTGTTTATAGAACTATTTAAAGTACTCATTTAAATGGACAATTGAAATATTGTGCAATCTTAATCTTTGTTTTACTTGTATGGTATATTGTTACTGAAAACACATTCAGAGTCAGAGATTAGAAGGAGTCTACTCTTCCATTTTCAATCTTTAAGACATCTGAACAGTTTAGATTCAAAACTTTGACTGATTATTTCCAAGAGGATTGAAAGTCTCAGTTGTGCAAGGCATTGTCTGTTGCCATGCCCATAGAACCATTTCAGCCCACTTCTAACATAGTTGCAGAAACCACACTAAATCTCAACTAGTATGGTTACACAAGGATTTGAACAGCTCTCTTGATGTAGACAGAAAAAATAATGTACATAAGAGAGAACGCAGGGTTAAGCAACTTTCTGTCTCAATTTTCTTTTCTGCATTT
Source organism: Schistocerca cancellata (assembly GCF_023864275.1). NCBI lineage: Eukaryota > Metazoa > Arthropoda > Insecta > Orthoptera > Acrididae > Schistocerca > Schistocerca cancellata. The sequence goes on from NC_064626.1 coordinate 178,891,154, forward strand.
ACAATAGAAAAGTATATACAATAGAATGTTGTAAGCAGTTTTGATTATCGTTGCATTACTGATGTTACTAGATGACAGAGAATAAGTATAGGTGAATGATGATCTGTGTAGAGACCAAGTACTTGCATTTCTTGTATGATCATAAAAATTCTGATACATTATTATATATTGTTATTTGAACTCTAAATGAAAATGCAATTATCATTTGAAACTGAATAATAAACTTTATTTCTACAAAGAATGAATATTAATGTGATCAGTGGCAGACCTGAATTAATCAAATAACATACATAAAAAGAATCCATAGCAATGACACCACAGATGAATATGCCGTTAGAGGCATTGATTCTACAGGATGACAATTATTGATCTATATGAAAAAAAGAGAAAAAAACATAAATTAGTTACAAACTATGGTGTGCACACACTTTATTCAATATGTAAATGTCATACAGATATGTATGTTTGATATGCCTGCCATCATTGATGATGTTGTGGTGCAGACGAACAGCAAAATTCTACATGACGCACTGAAGTGTCAGAACATTGATGCTCTCGATTACCTCCTGAATGGCTGTTTTCAGCCCAGCAATGGTTTTGGGGTTATTGCTGTACACCTTGTCTTTAATATAGCCCCACGAAAAGGATCCGAATGTGTTCAGATCTGGAGAATATGGCAGCCAATCGAGGCCCATGCCAGTGGCCTCTGGGTACTCCAGAGCCAGAATGCAGTCCCCAAAGTGCTCCTCCAAGACATCAAAAACTTTCCTACTTTGATGGAGTCAAGCTCTGCCTTGGATAAACCTCATCCTGTTTAAATCAGGGTCATTTTGGATAATGGGGATGAAATCATCTTCCAAAACCTTCACATACCGTCCAGTAATCACAATTCCATCAAGGAACATCACACCAATTATTCCATGACTGGTCATTGCACATCATAGTCACCCATTGAGGGTGAAGAAACTTCTTTATCGAGTATGATGGATGTGGAAGGATTATGGGCAAATTTTAAACACATTGTAAATCACGCATTGGACAAGTATGTGCCAAAAAAGTGGGTTACGGACGGAAAAGACCCACCATGATTTAACAGCGCAATTCGGAAAATGCTCAGGAAGCAATGGCAGTTGCACTCGCGGTACAAGAAAGATTGGGAGAATGAGGACAGGCAAAAGTTAGTAGAGATTCGTGCTGCTGTAAAAAGAGCGATGCGCGAAGCATTCAACCACTACCACCGTCATACCTTAGCAAAAGATCTTGCTGAAAACCCAAGGAAATTCTGGTCTTACATACAATCGGTAAGTGGGTTGAAGGCTTACATCCAGTCACTCACTGATCAGTCTGGCCTGGCAATGGAAGACAGCAAAACGAATGCTGAAATTTTAAATTTAGCATTTGAGAAATCTTTCACACAGGAGGATTGTACAAACATACCGCCGTTTGAGTCTCGTACAAATTCCCGTATGGAGGACATAGTGATAGACATTCCTGGGATTGTGAAGCAGCTGTATGAGTTGAAAATAAATAAATTGCCAGGTCCTGATGGGATTCCAATTCGGTTTTACAGAGAGTACTCTACTGCATTGGCTCCTTACTTAGCTTGCATTTATTGTGAATCTCTTGCCCAACATAAAGTCCCGAGCAACTGGAAAAAAGCGCAGGTGACGCCTGTATATAAGAAAGGTAGAGGGACGGATCCTCAAAATTACAGACCTATATCCTTAACATCAGTTTGTTTCAGGATTCTAGAACATATTCTCTGTTCGAATATAATGAATTTCCTTGAGACAGAGAAGTTGCTGTCCATGCATCAGCACGGCTTTAGAAAGCATCGCTCCTGCAAAACGCAACTCACCCTTTTTTCACATGATATCTTGCGAACCATGGATGAAGTGTATCAGACAGATGCCATATTCCTTGACTTCTGGAAAGTGTTTGACTTAGTGCCCCAGGTACAAGCATATGGGATTGGTTCCCAAGTATGTGAGTGGCTCAAAGACTTCTTAAGTAATAGAACCCAGTACATTGTCCTCGATGGTGAGGGTTCATCGGAAGTGAGGGTATCATCTGGAGTGCCCCAGGGAAGTGTGGTAGGTCTGGCATTAAAATCTGTCTGGTCAGGATGCACATTGGCTGCAATAGCTGCAAATAGAAATATCCCCTTTTCCAAAAGAGGGGCTGATTAAACTGTTTCGTGATAACAAAGGTACAACCAATCTGTCAAAGACTAGTGGATACAAAGGTTGCATTAGACACATTGACACCATGTATCATTTAATCATGGAAAAATTTATTCAGAAGAAATCACAGTGGGGAAAATTTCAACAAACAGAATGCTTGCAGATATGATAACAAAGCCACTGCCAAGAACCAGACATCATCATTTAATACAAAAATTTGGACTGCAAGGATTAAGTACTGAGAAGCATCACTTCTAGTTGGGTATTGGAAGTCATCATTTACAGGGTGACAATTACTGAGTATATGAAATAAAATTGTTATAACTCCAAAATCCTCTTAGCTCTAGAAGTGGAAGGTGAGAAGGAAAAACTAATTTGCTTAACTTCTAGGCATATAATGCATGGCATGTTGGCAGCTCCTTTGTATCTGATGCCATTAGCCAAACATTTCCATGATTCTTCCAGCAGATCTGATTGTAGGTGTTCTAATGTTCTGTGCCATAAATTTGCATCATTAGACAAGGCTGCACACTTTGTTTCAAAACTGTGATCACTTGGTCAATCCATTTTATACATTCTGCTGATTAACAGTGCTGTCGCTATCAATTTCTTCTCTGCATCACAAATGTGACAGCACCTATCATCACAGATGATTGAGTAGCCCTGTTCCACTAATTTCCTTATAGAAAGTAAATTTGTACTCGACTGAGGTACAGCTATCTCCCTAATGTTTGTCATCTCTCTGACTCCTAGTGCTGTCAATATGCATGCAATGTGTCCCTTTTGCTAGGTAAATTTTTGTTGTTAGCTATGACCACCTGTGAACTGGACACTGACATAGTAAAATTCAAATCACATGGTTGCTTTGTTTCTTCCATGGCATATGTTCCACTTGCTTTGTTTCTACATGACAGTTCTGTGTGTCCATATTTTTTTGCAGTTGTAACATGTTGATACTGTGGGACTGTAATATGGGTTATTGTAGTTTCCCTTTTTACCTAGTTGAAGAGCTGTATCACTGAAACTTGAATTGTTGCATACATCATCCTTTACTTCCTGTAGTAGTTCATTTTTAGTGGACTCTTCTGTTGTCAGCATCTTGGAATTTTCTAAACCCGTTATCATTGGTTTGTACTCATTAGATAACCCAGATAATAAAATTCTTGCACTTTGAAGTTAAGATCATTTAATTTATTTGACATGGAAATTATTCTCAACACATATTCTTCCACGCATGAACAGTTCTACAGCCTTGTAGTTAAGTGTTCTCAACAATCCTATTCTTCAGTCCTCATAAATTTGTTTTAATTTGTCTCATGATTGTTTCACAATTGACATGTTCTGTGGATGCACATAAATAGCAAGGTCAACTAATAAGATTATTTTGGCCCCTTCCATACATGTCTCATAACTTCACCTTTGATGTTGCCCATTGTGTGCTGCCTCAATTGTTCATGTTGCAAATAAGTTTTCATTGCAAATTGCCGTGTGTTGTAGCTTTCTCTTCCTTTTAGTTTTTTTGATTAAGGGCAACCAGTTAAAACTGATGGAACTCATGATTTCAGTGTTCTGTATTTGTGTCTTGAACTGAACTTTCTTGATGTAATCGAGACTCACATAGTTCTCCCCCACCCTCCTCTCCCCTCTCCTCCGCAAATAAATTACTGTTTTTGGGTAATATTGACTAACTACATAACTGGGCCCTGTAACCTGTTATTATTTGAGTTGTAAATGAAAACATGGTTATAGTCTGAAACTGAATAATAAACTTTCTCTCTACACAGAACGAATGTTGACATGATCAGTAACAAATTGGAATTAAGCAAAATAACATACACACATCAAAAAAAGTTTTGCATCACCCCAGTTCCCAGAACTCCTGAAGATAGACATTGACTGAGGATATTGTATCACAGACACAGTCCCTTTGACTGTTCTGAGATGTCACTAAACTCACCCTATTAGATGGAGGGGGTCCTACAGCCAATCATTTCCAGTCATTCCACTAGGAAGGAGGTACACGGCTCATGTTGTATGTAGTTCAACCATGCCTACTGTGGTTCAATTGCGCCCACATTGTTACTTTGTGCCAGGAAGGGGTCTCAATGAGGGAAGTGTCCAGGTGTCTTGGAGTGAACCAAAGCAATGTTGTTCAGACATGAAGGAGATACAGACAGAAAGGAACTGTTGATGACATGCCTCGCTCAGGCCACCCAAGGGCTACTACTGCTGTGGATGACTACTACCTATGGATTATGTCTCAGAGGAACCCTGACAGCAATGCCACCATGTTTAATAATGCTTTTTGTGCAGCCACAGGACGTTGTGTTATGACCCAAACTGAGCACAATAGGCTGCATGATGTGCAACTTCACTCCCAACATCCATGGTGAGGTCCATCTTTGCAACCACGACACCATGAGCAATAAAAAGGCCAGAAATGATGTTTATGTTGATCTCTATTCCCAACAACATGCCTAACGGACCACTCAGGATTGGCATCACGTTCTCTTCACTGATGAATGTCGTATGTGCCTCCAGACAGACAGTCGTTGAAGACATGTTTGGAGGCAACCCAGTCAGGCTGAATGCCTTAGACACACTGTCCAGCAAGTGCAGCAAGGTGGAGGTTCCTGAATGCCTTAGGCACACTGTCCAGCAAGTGGAGCAAGGTGGAGGTTCCCTACTGTTTTTGGGGTGGCATTATGTGGGGCCAACGTACGGCGCTGGTGATCATGAAAGGCACCTTAATGGTTGTGTGATACATGAATGCCATCCTCCGACCGATAGTGCAATCATATTGGCAGCATATTGGCGAGGTATTTGTCTTCATGGACGACAATTTGTGCCCTCATCATACACATCTTGTGAATGACTTCCTTCAGGAAAATGACATCACTCAACTAGGGTGGCCAGCATGTTCTCCAGACATTAACACTATCAAACATGCATGGGATAGATTGAAAAGGGCTGTTTATGGACGACGTGACCCACCAACCACTCTGAGGGATCTACACCAAATTGCCATTGAGGAGTGTGACAATCTGGACCAGCAATGCCTTGATGAACTTGTGGATAGTATGCCATGATGAATACGGGCATGCATCAATGCAAGAGGATGTGCTACTGAGTATTAGAGGTACCAGTGTGTACAGCAATCTGGACCACCACCTCTGAAGGTGTCACTGTATGGTGGTACAACATGCAATGTGTGGTTTTCATGAGCAATAAAAAGGGCAGAAATGATGTTTATGTTGATCTCTATTCCAATTTTCTGTTCAGTTTCCAGAACTCTTGGAACCGAGCTGATGCAATACTTTTTTTGATGAGTGTATATAAAAAGTGTCTATAGTAATAAATCCAAAGGTGAATTTTCTAGTTGAGGCATTGATTCTAACTTCCAACATTATATTACACTAACATGAAGTAAATGTTTTTGGAAGATTATCATTCAGTAAATCATATCTTATCAGGTGTAATAAAACATCAGACAGAGTTGCTGGGTTTGCAGCAACATTGTTGGTTGTTTTCTGCTGTCCCATGAGATTGCTGTACCTTGTGACATAAACAAAAAACCAATGATTGATTTCCTATCTCCAGTGTCCCGAGCCCAGCTGGCATCAATGTATCTTGTGATTTCATGGTCCTTCTCCTTAGAAAATTGCAGTTTAAAGTCTGTAATCCCCTTAGGTATTATTGTATTAGGGTTTGCATCAAGATTCGTAGTTGACCAGTTATCATGGAATGGTAATTACAGCTCTTGATGTGTATTCTGGATGATTAATATTCAGATATATGTTCAAGCATACAGATTTAAATTTCTGGTCTTGTCTTGAAACTGACTGAGGCAGAGTCCAGGATGGTTTCCTTGAAAATAACGTCCTTGATTTCCTTCCCATCCTTGCCTTATATCATTTTTGGCTGCCCCTCCAATAGCCTTGCTGTGTACAGGATGTTAAACTCTAATATTCCTTCTGTCTTCTTTAGGATGTGGAAGTAAAAGAGCCAATAGTCTCTGTTAAGCTACAGCTTAATTATTCTAAGAAGTCAAAGAAGAATTTATATTTGTTATTACCTATCATTATCTGTAAAAACAGTTGGTTATTTTTCCACTTTTAGTTATTGTAGTTAAACATGAGAGTAAACAATTGCTTCAAACAGTCCCAGTCCTAAATATCAACTTTCTTTCTATTATTTTCAGTTTTAATATTATTTTGGTTTGTGAGTAACTACAAAGATAATTTGTATGTACTTAATCACGTCCCATAAAAATTATCATTTGTAAGCCGCAGCTAGTATTCCATTTATGGCTGTACAGCTTTTTTAAATGTTTAAGGCTTTATGTAACACTTCTCACTGTCATGGTTGTTATATGTAATATGAGTTATACTATTATTTCATAATGTTTTATAAAATTACAATGTAGTTTCATTTTCTCAATTAGTATGATCTTTTATTTTAGAAACCTCACTGAGCATTATCCCTCCACAATTGTAAACGTTAGGCTCTTATATATATATATATATATATATATATATATATATATATATATATATATATATATATATATATATATATATAATTTATTCTACATTGCATGCACCTCCTTTGTCATTTTTGTACCCTTATGGTTGTGTGAACATACTCTAGTCGTATCCTCCTGTAAATACACCAGACTGTGCTTTAAAACACTGTTCCAAGTTCATATGTACATACTCAAATTGAAATGTGCAGCATAGTTCCCTACATCCTAGCTTCATAGTACTTCATTACTCCTCATATCCTCAATTTGTAGAGATAAAGTGCAAATAACAGAAAACACTCTTTTTCGACTGAAGATAAATTCTTGGACTAAAGAGAAATTATTTAATTGTAAGTAAATATTCTGTGAATCGAGATTATGTAATTATTATGATTTTTTTTATTTCCAATTTGAAAATTAATTCATCATAAAGCAAATGTCTCACCATCACTTATAAATTATGCTAGAACTTCCTGTCCATGCCCAGCAACTATAACCATTGCATCATCTCCATTCTAGGAAATTCTGAGCAATATTTTTACAAATGCAACATTATTTTACAGCTTCTTGCAGTTTTTAGAAAACAGCCAAATGCTTTATGGAAACAACAAACAGAATCACATATGTTTTGTATTCATATGGATCATGGGAGGGATGATTGTTGAAATATCTCAGTGCTCACTGTAATTAGTCTGATTTTTTCTTCATGTTCCATATTGGATTGATATGACAGGGACTTTCATATATTCCTAGATTCCTCACTTAATATTGGTTCTTGAAACTTATGTTAGTGGGATAGTTGACATCTATCTTGAAGCAGCTGCCAATTCAAGTTTTTCAGTATTTCAGTGATTCTTATGTGTGACTCTACAAATCTGTGACCATTTGTACTGTACTGCTTTGTATACATTCAGTAACCTTGATGTTTGTATTTTTATAATCGTCCCACACACTTGCGAAACATTCTGGGATGGGTACACAATTATTTTGTAAGCAATTTCCTTTGTAAACTAACTACATTTTCCTCACCTTCCTACCAGTGCACTGGAATTTGCCATATGCCTAACCTACAATTGAGCATTTATTATCATTTCATTTCATGTGACTTCAAATTGTTACTCCCAGGTAATTACTTGGATTGACTGATTACAAATGGGATGCATTGATATTGTAGTCATAATATCCAACACTTTTGGATAATTTTGTGAAGTGCGCAATTTTACATTTATAAACATTTGAAGCATGTTGGCAGTCTCTGTACCACTATGAAATCTTATCCAGAATGGATATGTTATTAGTAGAATTTTTTTTAGGTACTACTCTGTTATGGATAACTACTTCATCTGTAAAAATTCTGAGATCACTGTTAACATAACCTGAAAAACGTTTATATACATTGTAACAAGAGCTCTTGGGTGTACACTCAGACAGTAGTGCTATACATGTACCATAATTGAAGAATAACCTAAGTTATCATCAGACTTACTGTTCGACTGATATATGGAAGTGGAGCATTCTCACTGTTGATGCTTTGACTCACTGTTGCTTGGTGTACAGAACACAATCCCATGTTTATTGCTCCTGGGAAACAGAAATGTCCACAAAGCTGACACTGCCAGAATGTAATATTTATGCCATTGCTGGTGTCCCTGTATCTGGCAGTCGCCATCTCTGCTAGTTCTGCAATATCACCTTTGGAGTTTGATATGGATGCCCACATTTGTGGCTCTTTCTGATGGGTGTTGGGAGACTGTCAAACAATGTGATGGCCAGCTGCAGGCTATCTGAATGTCTGGATGTGTGTATAAATTGGTGTTGATATCTGCCAGGGACAGCACAGCAGTATGGAGGGATATTGAAAGGAGAAGACATGACTGCTTGTACTTGATTCAGTCCTTCCAGTGGAAGCAATAAATCCAGATCCTTGGGAAACCTGAGTGAGCAGCATCACAACCTATGGTCTTGTAGCAGATTGCAATGGTAAGACCAAAAGGAATAATTGAAGTGTATTGAGTGAGGCACCCTGCAGTGGTCAACATCAGATTGCAGTGTTCCTGGATGATGGCTGCTGTCAGTGGTGGCTACAGTGCTTTCTGGAATTTGTGTAGCTGGTAGAAAGAAATGTATAGATGGCCACAGTCACAAACACATGTTGCCCACAGAACAGAATATGATGCTGAACATCTGAGTAACTGTGTACACAACTGTGCAGTTCTGGACTGGAATGCCAGGGCCAAATTGCTCCTAGTAATAGTGGCTAGTGTTCCACAGTGTCTGCCAGGCTTCTATCTTCTGCAGTTGTTCATCTATAAGTAAAGCTGTTCTCAATATGAAGACTGGTTTGAACACTGTAGTATTCACAGAACATGTTCCAATTGGAGATGCTTGGAATTTAAATCAAGCTATACATAGATTCAAGCTTCTGTGACCTTTGAACTGTATTACCCACCCAGTTATAAGAGGACCTACAATTGAACATTTATGCCAAACTGTGGCTCTACTAGGAATTTTTCACATTAACAATTTTGCCTGCTCTCACTGTTCATAAAGTTTATTTGTGATAGAAACATATTCTTACCACATTATTTGTATTCTATAACCATTGTACAGTATGACAGATACCAAGCCTACAGAAAGAGAACGAACATTTGAATGATGGAACGGACAGTTCATAATTTTGTGAAAAAAATAAAGTAAATGGCACAAGGGAGTTTTGAATATGGCTCACCCATTTTACAGTCCAACATCATGACCACTTAATCACGTCACTGCAGCATTCTATCTTTCCTCATTATTAAACTTGTTAAGCTGGCACTGTCCACTGTTTCTATTTTGCTTCTTTTTTCATAGCTCAATACACCTTCTTCCTCTTTTCATGCTTGATCTGTGTCCAGTTTTTGATGGGCTATCCTTTGAGCTATCTTACCATTAAATCTGAGAGGGGAGCAATGGGGAGTTTCCCTTGTTAGAATTAAGTTTCATATTTCACTTGCCTGACTCTGTGTTACAGTGCTAGGATTCACACAGTCTCCTGTTCTTTCATTCTCTCTTTCCCTTTTTCTCTATTTCTTTGTTTTACAGCAAAAAATAGATGCATCTGTCACAAAAATGCCACAGCTAATGTGGAAAAAAGACTATGAACTAGTGGCACAAACCCAAGTATGCATTTCTGTCGCAAAATGTAGGCTGTCTGTTTTCTTGCAAGAATTCAGCATGTCTAATGGTTTTTAATTTTTTATTTTTTTATTCATGATGCCTATAATTACAGCAGTATTATTGTGCTTTTTAACAACCAGTTACTATTTTCTTCCCCTTCTGAACTGAACCCACATCTCTAGTGTTCCAGCTGATTGTTAACATTATAGCAATATCCAATATTTCATGAACTAATGATTTTGTGAGAAGTAGGTGTATCTATAAAGTTTGTGACTTTTTAGAAAATCTCTAACTTATTGGATGTGCATTTAATCAGTCTTGTCCTTAGTTGCATTTGCAATTTATCTTTCTTAACTACTTTAATTTCTTCCTGTAAATACTTCTGACATTATTTCTGTACTCTTCTGTTCTAACTGCATTCCCACTCCAACTAAATTTAGAATCTTCAACTAACCCATTTTAGTGTTGAGATAATTAACGCCTGAAATCTGAAAGTACTAGTTACTTTTAAGTTACCTCTACAATCATGTGGGTGCTTACAGATATCATTCAGTACTGTCGCTTGTTATTTTCATTGACTTGATATTTGGATCTTTGGAAGCATCTATCTGCAGATTACACTTTGCAGCAGTTTATTTGGTCTTAACATATTTTGAAGCATTACCAGTGAAACGCAAAACAGTTATTATTTGAGTGATATTTTTTTCCTTCTTTTCTTTTTGTTTCTGCATTTTTCTGTTGAGACGTAAGGCAAAAGGTGCATGACATTTTTGCTTTTCAATGTTTCAGCCCCATTCATGCAAAAGAAAATGCAGACTGCATCACTGGTTTCAACATTGTGTGGTATGTTGGAGTTGGAAAAAGACTAAAGACTTGATTTTTCCTCTGTCATATCTGTTCATAGTTATTCCCCTTTATCGTTTCTGTTCAATGATTCTCTGTTTCTATTTAGAAATTATTTAAAAACAAATTTAAATTAAATATTTTTAAATGATTTTTTTGCCTATTAATTTAATTAATATTTATTTGTGTGACTTAATTTTCTTGTTTTAATTTAATCTGTAATAAGTTTCGTTTTTTGTTGATGGTACACATTCCAAGAAGACAAGATAAAGATCACTAACTGCATGCCACAAACCACATTCTTATCTTGCAACTCTCTTTATTGAAGAACACGCGCATTGATGTTTCAGAAAACCATTTCTCTTCCATGGCTTACAAGAATGAGACCTCTTTGTAACCAAACTCTGTTACATAACAGATGAACAACATAAATTGTCATGCAAATGATGATTTTCCCTTAATGTTTGTCAAATTTTCAACTTGTTTCAGTTTCTGTAATAATTTTGGGATATTTTTGTTGTAAGTACTGAATTGAAGCAAAGTAATTCAATTGAAAGTGGAATGCTTTTTTTATAAATATTAAAATATGAAGTGATTTTAATAGCCTATTTTAGCTTCATTCCTGGAAAATAACGTTATATATAATGGGATAATAGGAACCCTGTGGCAACAATTTCACTTAACAAAAGTATGCTACTTACAGACATAAATATCTGAAAAAATGCAGTTTTTTAGTGAATAGAATTATCAAAAACATCGCTTAATCATTATGCAAATGACATAATTGTTAGCTCTCCACATCTGCATTTTCGTTCACCTAGCAGATCACAAATCTTCACAATTTGATAAATCTCTCCACAAATGCATATTTATTTGCAATGCTGCATGCATTGATGAAGAAGAGTCTCTAATCTTGTTTTGAGTTCTTGTTTCAAAAATTTCTACCATGTCCATGTTTTTGATATATCTTTCTTAGTAATCATTATCAGAATTGATTGTAGCTCTCCTTTCTTCATTGTATTCACGTGTATAAGTTTTATTTTGAGAGACCCAGAATTTAACTTTGTTGTAATAAATTTTAATCAAAATTGCTAATGTTAAGAAGTAAGCTGCCAGAATTTGGAAAATTGGATTAGTTCAAAGTTGAGGTAATACAGGGGTTGCCATAAAATTTGTTGTTGAGGTGATAACATGATAGGAGATTCCAAATTAGGACTTATATACAGAGTGATATTGCTAAATGATGACAAACTGCAATTGCGCGAGGTACACCCATTTGAAGGTGGAGATAAAAGATGTTTGTCAGTGTAGGTTTCAATGATCAAAGTCCATCTCCATAGGTGAGTACTCAGTGCATGCAACTTGCTGTGATTCCCGTCCATGTTAGGGATTTTATCCATTCAGGGACTGGGAGTTGTGTTTTCCTCATTATCATCAATGCACAAGATACTGAAGTGGTGTCAAATAAAGGTGCACTAGGTGGTCAAAGAACCCCAGATTGGCTTTCCCAGATTATCATTTTATTTCATTTCAGTGATTAAAACCACGCATGAGAAGACAGCAGGCAAATGAGAATTTTCTGTCTGTGCTAGTGTTTTAGCAGCACACTTGAGAGGGCAGTGAGCAGGAGCACCATCATGTAGTAGCCGCATCATCCTTACCACTAAAGGCATGTAGTCCCACCAGGGGGTCTGGGTCACCCACACTAAGTGCAGATACGCCTTGACTGTGAGGTATTGCAGAAGGATAACTGGTTCAGAGAGATACTCGCCAATAATTTCCATCCACACAATGAAGCTGAACTGGTGCTGGTGGTTTGCTGCCGACAGACTAAGGGGATTCTCCTTAGCCCAAAAGTGAGTGTTGTGATGGCTGATGATATTGCCATTAATGGTGGCCTGTGCAATCAACCAGTGACAAAACAGTTGCCACAGTGGCAAGTCAATAGGTAATAAGTTTTGCATGCATTTTTAGTGATATGGATAGTGGCAGCTGTCATGGAGAATATTCCACATACTTGCCTGGCTTACCTCATGCTGGTGGTCCACGAGCCTAGCGCTGATATCAGGGTCACTGTCAAAAGATCTTCCATCTCCACCTTCACATGGGTGTAGAATGCCGCTGAGTCCATATGAACGTTTTTGCTCCTTATCCCCTCTGCAATATTTTTTTCATGCAGTTTGTGGCTATTTATCAAAATTCTCTCTCTCTCTCTCTCTCTCTATCTCTCTATCTCTCTCTCACATATTCATTTTTAATTTGTAAATTTACCAGTGTCTACTTAGCAGTTATAAAAATGCTTTTTACTTTAGTGATAATTTTCCTCTGCTTCTTCAGTATTTACACTGAAACCCCAAAGAAATTGGTATAGGTGTGCATAGTCAAATACAGTGATGTGTTAACAGGCAGAATACAGCACTGCAGTTGGCAACACATTTATAAGACAACAAGTGTCTGGTATTATTGTTAGATCAGTTATTGCTGCTGCTTTGGCAGGTTATCAAGATTTAAATGAGTCTGAACATGGTTTATAGTCAGCACACGAGTGATGGGACACAGTATCTCCAAGGTAGTGATGAAGTGGGGATTTTCCCTTACGACCATTTCATGAGTGTATCCGGAATATCAGGAATTCATAAAATATCAAATCTCTGACATCACTGCAGCTGGAAAAACATCCTGCAAGAATGGGACCAATGATGACTGAAGAGAATTGTTCAAGATCTTCTGTCACAAAAGTGCAACCCTTCCACATATTCCTGCAAATTTCAATGCCGGGCCATCAACAAGCATCAGCATGTGAATCATTCAACAAAACATCACCACTATGGGCTTTTGGAGCCACAGGCCCACTCATGTACCCCTGATGACTGCACGCTACAAAGTTCTACACCTTGTCTCGGCCCATCAACACTGACATTGTACTGTTGATGACTGGAAACATGTTGCGTGGTCAGACGAATCTCATTTCAAATTGTGTTGAATGGGTGGATGTGTACAGGTATGGAAACAATCCCATGAATCCATGGACCCTGCATGTCAGTGGGTGCTGTTCAAGCTGGTGGAGACTTTGTAGTGATGTGTGTAATTGGAATAATAAGGGACCCCAGATATGTCTTAGATATGACTCTGTGACAGCTGAATGTATGTAAGCCACCTGTCTGATCACCTGCAGCTGTTCATGTCCATTGTGTATGTCGACAGACCTGGGCAATTCTATCATGACAATGCAACACCCCACACATCTGGGACTGCTACAGAGAGGATCCAGGAAAACTCTTCTGAGCTTAAACACTTCCACTGGCCACCAAACCCCCCAGATATGAACATTATTGAGCATATCTTGGATGCCTTGCAACGTGCTGCCTAGAAGAGATCTCCACTCCCTCATACTCTTATTCACTTATGGACAGCCCTGCAGGATCCATGGTGTCAATTCCATCCAACATCTCTTCAGGGATTAGTCAAGTCTATGCAACGTCGTGTTGTGGCACTTCTGTGTGCTCGCTTGGGCCCTACATGATATTAGGCAGGTGTACCAATTTCTTTGGCTCTTTAGTGTAGGTACATCTATGTATACTATTCTTAAGACCCCCAAAAATAAAACTATAATTTTATAGGTTAGCAGTTTCTCTGTCTTTCCATCAACCCCATTTTAATGAAATGAGTCAAAGTGAAACCATAAACTGTTTCCTGGAATAAAAATAGTTGTATTTTCTGCTTTGCTTCAATGTTTGACATGTACTTCTTTACTTTGCAGCAGCAAGTGAGCAAGACAATCTCACACCTGTAGGTAGTCCTATTGTTCTTCAAAGGAGAGGGTCGGTCTACGGAGCCAATGTGCCTATGATAACAGGTATCTGCAGTACTCAGTATGATATGAAATTATATTGTGGGCTGTGTATTCTATTCTTGAAGACATAATGTTATCACTAAAAACGAATACAAATAACTTTTTAATTGGTATAGGAATATAATTAATACTTTCATCCAGAGGAATTTGTAGAATATCGTGATATGTTGCATTGTAGTGTGGAATGAACTGATTCATCTGTTACATTTTTTCAGAGCTAGTAAATGACAGCAATGTGCAGTTCCTGGACCAAGATGATGATGACGATCCTGACACAGAGCTTTATCTTACACAGCCTTTTGCCTGTGGTACTGCATTTGCTGTTAGCGTCCTTGACTCCCTCATGTCTACTGTAAGTACCAGTCTCATATGTAGGCATGTAGTGTTCTTCATGTTAAGGTCTGACAAGTGTAATTTGAGAATTTATGCCCGAATTAAACCAAAACTTTTTGCTAGCAGAAAATTGCCACTCTCTAGATGACTTGTATGTTATTCAAGAGCTAACCAGAGAGTAACTTACTTAAGAAAATAAAAATTTAAAAAAAAGATGAAAAGATACATTTTTATAACATACATAACTCCATATAAATTAAGACACTTATCTTATTAGTACACCAGCTTGTTAATTCCATTGTCATAAAATATTGCCATTTGATACTTCAGCTATGAATGGATACATCCATGCACTTCCTCATCATTGCCAAAGCACTGTGTTGCAAGAGCAGACCTTTGCATGTGGAAACAAGTGAAAATTGCTCAGAGCAAGACCTGAGCTGTGTAATGCTCCCATGCGAGACCATCCAAGTTCCATTAAGTTCTAACTGCTGTGTTGGGTCATGCATTGTCATGAGAGGGAAAACCATGGAATGCAGCTTTCCTCAATGCTTTTTCTGTTTCAGCCTTCTTAATTACTGTAAAATTCTGCACTATCATTATTTATTGTTTGACCACATTCTAGGAAATCCATCATAAGCATGCTCTCTCTGTCCCTAAAAAACAGCTGCCTTGATCTTTCTTGATGACAGTGTTTGCAAACATTTCCTTAGTTTCCTGGTAGAACTCATGTGATTCCACTCCATACACTGTTGTTTTGTCTCACAAATCATGAAATGTGTCCAAGACTTGTCTCCTATTACATAAAAATGTAGAAGTGCTTCACCATGTTCATTGTAAGCCTCATAAAATTTCAAAGCAGCAGCTGTGCAATGCTTTATGTGGTCTTCTGACAAGAGCTTTGATTCTCAAGTGGCATAAAATCTTGCATCACAACACTAAACAACAAAGTTCATGAAATTTGAGAAAACTTCAGTGAGAGACCCACAATTGTGTAACACTTGTTTTGCGAATCTTTTTGTCTATTTTCTCCACCAGTCCAATATGCTTGTCTGCTGACTTCATACTTCCTCATGAATGTTAGTGCAGCCATTATTAAACATGATGCACCATTGTCTCACTCCAGTTTCACTCATTACATTGATTCCATACACTTACAGAGTTCCCAATAAATTTCAATTGATCTCAGGTTTATGACAAACAAGAACCTAATAACTGATAACACTTCACAGCTTGAAGGGATTTTCTATTGCAGCGCACATTTTAAACATTCACAGTGAATGAAGCAGAGGCAACATGCTCTGCGAGCAATGAATGAAGCAGGGGCAACGTGGCCTGTGAACAATCACAACCTTGTATGTAATAAGTCAGTAGACATTCTGACATCAAGGTAGGGATGCTAGCACCATCTTTCACCATGCAGTGGCAAAACTTAAGTAACTCTCTGAATAGCCCTTGTATAAAGTGATATTTTCATGTGTTTACCAGTGGCCACTTACTTTTAAATCCATTGATGTGGTTTGCTCATTAAGATAGTCTGGTCCCACTGTGCATTTTCTCTCCTGGTAAACATGTTACCTGATGATTTTTTTGTACTGTGTAATATTGTTACATTTTCTACAATAAAGCATAGAAATCTTTTCTTGCAGATAATTTTCAGTGACAACCACTTCAGCTGTAATTAAAATAAAACTATTAACGTTGATTCAAGCATTTACACATACATTAGTAAACTGATGTCTTATTACCTAAATGCAGAAAAGCTGCTAATTTAATAAAAGGTGTCAGTTTTTAATATTAATGTTGATACTGCTTCAGTCAGCATTAAATCCTTTTGACTATGCTGAAAATCAGGAAATATAACTGTCATTATAGGCATTACAAAATACTTTTTGCACATTTATGAGTGCAGAAGTATTCAACAAGATCTCATCTGACTTTATGTAAGAGATTATGAATACCTACCAGTTCAAAAGAAAATTCCCCCTTGTTTGTGATGTTACATCTCCTAAACTAGATGTCACATCTCCTAAACTGTGTGTCATACAGTGATGTGTTTCTACGGGTACATTCAGTAGTGTATGTGGCTACTGCCTGTAAAATTTGTTACAAATAGAGCTATAATGACAAAGAAGTAATAAATTAAAATACCTTGCCTGATGCTAAAGTTTTACTGCATGGACAGCAAAAATGTAGTAAACACTAAACTTTTTTCCTTTCATTATTTTTTGCAGGGTGTCAGTAATAAAAAGTTTCAAAAATGTTTGAAATTATACATAAATCTTATTGGACATCACTCAGTGCTTTTGTTTTCAAATTCAGCATGAGCTGTAGTCTGGATAATTGTTGCACAACATCAAGACATATACACATTCTCTAAGTCTAATACCTGACGTGCTGTGTCAAATCTTTAACATAAGATTATACTTCTTGATGACAACTTTTGAAAATTTTAAATTTGGTCAGTAATTATTGTAGTGTTGGCAGAAGAGCCAACACTGTGGGGCAAGAGGAGGCCGAAATGCACGCGTCAACTCACGCAGGTTTGCTTAGGTCTGAAACAGGATACGTAATGAATGCTATAAAGAAAAGTACGTAGCTCCTGGAATACTTAACTTTAATCCATCATTTGTATACAGCATTCTTGATGATACAAGTGAGACTCTCTCTAGATATGGTTAATGGCGCCTTGCTAGGTCGTAGCCATGGACTTAGCTGAACGCTATTCTAACTGTCTCTCGGCAAATGAGAGAAAGGCTTCGTCAGTGTAGTCGCTAGCAAAGTCGTCGTACAACTGGGGCGAGTGCTATTACGTCTCTCTTGATCTGCCGTGTGGTGGCGCTCGGTCTGCAATTACTGACAGTGGCGACACGCGGGTCCGACATGTACTAATGGACCGCTGCCGATTTAAAGCTACCACCTAGCAAGTGTGGTGTCTGGCGGTGACACCACAATTATATAAAAACTGAAAATCAATTTTTTGTTGTTCCTGGAAGCTGTTAGATAGGCAGCCTAGAACTGTATCCAGGTAACTTTTTTAGTGATTTAGTAACACAGATAAGAACATCTTTTTAGTATTGTGATACATTAAAAATATTAATTTCAATTAATAGTCAATAGGACATTTTAACTGGTAAGATTAGGACACAATGCGTTGGTCACATCCATGTGTGAAAGCCCCTCTTTTGTAAGAAGTTCTCCTAGCTCTACAATAGCACATTCCACAGAATGCTTCATACAGTGTTTACCATACCACTGAAAGAGTTACACAATATTCACATTGGTGTGACAAGCATTCTCAGTGATGTGCTTGACTTCGTTATCAATCGTATAATTGAACTTGTGGTCCAAACTGTTGCTTCCACTTTCTACTGTAATTACATTGTCTCCTTATCCAAGAATAGTTCAAAAACTGTTTTGTACTTAAATTGTTGAGTTGTCATCACCTATTGCAAACTGTGAGTGTGCTTAAAACATTTGTACACAGAGCTCACACAGTCTCAGATTAGATAGTTTGCCTAAAGACCTCACTCACTGAAAGACAGTGTTCAGGGAAAATGGATTTTCTACCTGGCCGATTAACAGGATGCTATTAGTTAAAACCAAGAGCCAGAAAGTGGTTAAAGAGGAGAACACACCAGCAAAATCTTTAACTTTTCTTCCTTTTATGAGCATTATTTTATTAAAGATAACAAGAATCCTCCATAGATTTCAAGTGAAAATGGTTTTCCATCCCCCACTTGACATTGCAGACCTTGTAGGATCATTAAAGGATGAATTGTTATTGTAGAGAGCCAAAATTTACAAAATACTTTGCCAATTTTGTATGGCTTATGTAGGTGAGTCCACAAGCACTGTGAAAATAAACGCTGCACTGAACATTAATACTGCACTCACCTTTTACATACAAGCAAGTCAGCTGTTGCCAAGCATTATAATTTCATTAGACATTTGATGGAGTATGATAAAACAATGATTCTGGCCCACAGTAATGTCTTTTTGGGACTCCTTTATTAAAGAATCTATGGAAATAAACTTGACAAAAAATCTGGTGAACCACAATAGTGGCTAGCCATTGGACAGTACTTGGAACCCCCATCATCTCCACGATTTGCTCTAATTGTAGATGACAGACTCTGCTGATGACTGTGGTGAGCAGTGATGCAGAGGCCAGCTGAGTTCTGTGGTTCCACCAATGACGACACTGCCGCCAGGTAGTTTGGTCCATCTGTCAACTTGATTTTGATGCATGTTCATAATACCCACAGCATGCTATTCATTGCAGAATGGAGGATATTTTTGTCGGTCTTCAATGGCTGAGGAAAAGTGGCAGGTTCCAGTGTGGAATATCATGAAATGTATTGATGGCAACTGGCCACGAGCCTGAAATTTGTTGGAGGATGAGCAGTGATGGTTTTCTCCATTATATATAAAACATTTTTACAAAACCTTCCTAATGAGCTACTTTTTCTCCTTTGTCCCATGCCAGTTACTTTGTTATTTTTAATAGTGGGAGTTTCCCTGGCAGCGCAACTTCTTTTTCTTAATGTTTTATGGAATTCTTTTTCTTTATACTATTATCAATGTGTCCAAAGTTTGGATTGTGTCTTATGCTTATCAGCAGTACTTAATATTTCGCCCCCAGAAGGAAAGTCTGGGAAGCAACTCTTTTCATAATTTTATAATTTTCGTAAGTGGAAGTTTCTTCTATTTCTTCTTCAGTAGAGTTATTGTACTGAAATTTCATATTACCCTCTCTCACTTTCAGTGTGTTGAATGCTCAACGATAACATTCCAAGCTTTCTTAACATGTGATTTTTGTAAAATTATTAGTAATATTTTTTTACCACATTATATGGGCCTTAATACTAAGTTGCTGATGAGAGAGATCTTAACACATTTCATTTGTTAATTTAATTTTGTCCACTATCTCAATATACACTCTGTTAAACAGATAATCTTGTTTGGATTTTTAGACATATTTCAACCAGAATGCACTGACACTCATCCGTTCACTAATAACTGGTGGTGCTACTCCTGAGTTGGAGCTTATCCTGGCAGAAGGTGCAGGCCTGAGGGGAGGTTACAGGTATGTGTATGCATTAGTTTTGATCTTTTCACTTCAAAATTATTGTATTTGCTAAGTAAAAATGGAAATAAATAACAAAAATTAGTGTTAAATACTTTTCAGTACTGTATGCTAATTTAAGCTTCTTAATTATTTTCACATTTGCAGTACTGCAGACAGTTTATCAAACAGAGATAGGTGCAGAGTGGGTCAGGTATCATTGTATGATGGACCTCTAGCTCAGTATGGTGAGACTGGAAAGTATGGTGACCTGTTTGTAGCTGCACTGAAGTCATATGGCATGCTTTGTATTGGGCTGTACAGGTAGGCATACTTTTAATTAGTAATTATTTTTAACATTATATATAGTTTAGCATTTGTTGCATTAGTTGCAACTGTGTCCCACATTAGAAGCATTTTTAGTTACTTGTACCTTCTTTTTCTTGCATTAATATTTTCTTCCATAAAATAGTGTATATTTATGATTTAACTGTTTTTTTAGGGTTCCATACATCAGTCAGTAAAAATGGAACCTTTATAGGATCACCATGTTGTTCATCTGTCAAAAAGTTTGTCTGTCTGTCTTTTTTTCCAACTGTTAAAATCCTTTTTTTTCAGGAATGGGTAGATGTATAAAGTCGAAATTTGTGTCAGGTACTAATGTCTAGACTCCCTTGGCTATGTAAAAATTTTAAGCTTCTAAGTCACTGCAATCAAAAGATATGGCTGCCATGTCACTTCTGGCCCCCTCAGACGCCTCCTGGCGGACAGCGGCGATGCGAGCCTTCCAGGTTAGCTGGCGATCGAGGAGGCCCTCGTCACACGACATTATTATATTATTATTACCGTAAGGCTCACAAACTATTCAGTAATTTGAAAGCCCTCCATGAGACAGTTGCCGGACCCCATCGGCACCACAGCCCCACGGCGCCGGCACCGACACCCCACTCCGCTCACCATCCTGGAGGACCCAAAACCTACGGGTGAAGTATTTGTATACATGTTGAGGGTCTGATGGCCTAGCAGTAAATCGTGTCAGGAAACTGAGACATGAAGGGATCAAATCTCAGTCAGATTTTTCACTCTTTGTTGTTAACCTAGTCATCACATCTGAACAATCTGAGCAGTCACAAGGAACAACATGGTTCAGATACAACATTAAACGGTATGTCACATTTCCCTGGTTGGATAACTGAGATAGGTTAGGGACACGATTGTTGTCAAAGTGGCATCCAATAATAAGACCTGCACCAAGCTGCAGAGCCACATAGAGTTATCGTTATTTTTATCTATATACATATATAAGTTGAATATTATAGAGGGAAACATTCCACGTGGGAAAAATATATTTAAAAAGAAAGATGATGAGACTTACCAAACAAAAGCGCTGGCAGGTCGATAGACACACAAACATACACACAAAATTCTAGCTTTCGCAACCAACGGCTGCCTCGTCAGGAAAGAGGGAAGGAGAGGGAAAGACAAAAGGATATGGGTTTTAAGGGAGAGGGTAAGGAGTCATTCCAATCCCGGGAGCGGAAAGACTTACCTTAGGGGGAAAAAAGGACAGGTATACACTCGCACACACACACACATATCCATCCGCATATACACAGACACAAGCAGACATTTGTAAAGGCAAAGAGTTTGGGCAGAGATGTCAGTCGGGACGGAAGTACAGAGGCAAAGATGATGTTGAAAGACAGGTGAGGTATGAGCGGCGGCAGATTGAAATTAGAAATTAGCGGAGATTGAGGCCTGGCGGATAGCGAGAAGAGAGGATATGCTGAAGGGCAAGTTCCCATCTCCGGAGTTCTGACAGGTTGGTGTTAGTGGGAAGTATCCAGATAACCCGGACGGTGTAACACTGTGCCAAGATGTGCTGGCCGTGCACCAAGGCATGTTTAGCCACAGGGTGATCCCCATTACCAACAAACACTGTCTGCCTGTGTCCATTCATGCGAATGGACAGTTTGTTGCTAGTCATTCCCACATAGAACGCTTCACAGTGTAGGCAGGTCAGTTGGTAAATCACGTGGGTGCTTTCACACGTGGCTCTGCCTTTGATCGTGTACACCTTCCGGGTTACAGGACTGGAATAGGTGGTGGTGGGAGGGTGCATGGGACAGGTTTTACACCGGGGGCGGTTACAGGGGTAGGAGCCAGAGGGTAGGGAAGGTGGTTTGGGGATTTCATAGGGATGAACTAAGAGGTTACGAAGGTTAGGTGGACGGCGGAAAGACACTCTTGGTGGAGTGGGGAGGATTTCATGAAGGATGGATCTCATTTCAGGGCAGGATTTGAGGAAGTCGTATCCCTGCTGGAGAGCCACATTCAGAATCTGATCCAGTCCCGGAAAGTATCCTGTCACAAGTGGGGCACTTTTGGGGTTCTTCTGTGGAAGGTTCCGGCTTTGAGGAGATGAGGAAGTGGCTCTGGTTATTTGCTTCTGTACCAGGTCGGGAGGGTAGTTACGGGATGCAAAAGCTGTTTTCAGGTTGTTGGTGTAATGGTTCAAGGATTCCGGACTGGAGCAGATTCGTTTGCCACGAAGACCTAGGCTGCAGGGAAGGGACCG
Source organism: Schistocerca cancellata (assembly GCF_023864275.1). NCBI lineage: Eukaryota > Metazoa > Arthropoda > Insecta > Orthoptera > Acrididae > Schistocerca > Schistocerca cancellata. The sequence continues at coordinate 178,913,690 of NC_064626.1, forward strand.
TTTGATGTGGAATGGGTGGCAGCTGTCATAATGGAGGTACTGTTGCTTGTTGGTGGGTTTGATGTGGACGGACGTGTGAAGCTGGCCATTGGACAGGTGGAGGTCAACGTCAAGGAAAGTGGCATGGGATTTAGAGTAGGACCAGGTGAATCTGATGGAACCAAAGGAGTTGAGGTTGGAGAGGAAATTCTGGAGTTTTCTTCACTGTGAGTCCAGATCATGAAAATGTCATCAATAAATCTGTACCAAACTTTGGGTTGGCAGGCCTGGGTAACCAAGAAGGCTTCCTCTAAGCGACCCATGAATAGGTTGGCGTACGAGGGGGCCATCCTGGTACCCATGGCTGTTCCCTTTAATTGTTGGTATGTCTGGTCTTCAAAAGTGAAGAAGTTGTGGGTCAGGATGAAGCTGGCTAAGGTAATGAGGAAAGAGGTTTTAGGTAGGGCGGCAGGTGATCGGCGTGAAAGGAAGTGCTCCATCGCAGCGAGGCCCTGGACATGCGGAATATTTGTGTATAAGGAAGTGTCTTGCATGCTGATATTATGGTGAAAAACTGGACAACTGTGAATTCCACGTGATTTACCAACTGACCTGCCTACACTGTGAAGCGTTCTATGTGGGAATGACTAGCAACAAACTGTCCATTCGCATGAATGGACACAGGCAGACAGTGTTTGTTGGTAATGGGGATCACCCTGTGGCTAAACATGCCTTGGTGCACGGCCAGCACATCTTGGTACAGTGTTACACCGTCCGGGTTATCTGGATACTTCCCACTAACACCAACCTGTCAGAACTCCGGAGATGGGAACTTGCCCTTCAGCATATCCTCTCTTCTCGCTATCCGCCAGGCCTCAATCTCCGCTAATTTCTAATTTCAATCTGCCGCCGCTCATACCTCACCTGTCTTTCAACATCATCTTTGCCTCTGTACTTCCGTCCCGACTGACATCTCTGCCCAAACTCTTTGCCTTTACAAATGTCTGCTTGTGTCTGTGTATATGCGGATGGATATGTGTGTGTGTGTGCGAGTGTATACCTGTCCTTTTTTCCCCCTAAGGTAAGTCTTTCCGCTCCCGGGATTGGAATGACTCCTTACCCTCTCCCTTAAAACCCATATCCTTTTGTCTTTCCCTCTCCTTCCCTCTTTCCTGACGAGGCAGCCGTTGGTTGCGAAAGCTAGAATTTTGTGTGTATGTTTGTGTGTCTATCGACCTGCCAGCGCTTTTGTTTGGTAAGTCTCATCATCTTTCTTTTTAAATATATTTTTCCCACGTGGAATGTTTCCCTCTATTATATTCATATCATTAATTTGAACCCAACAATCACGTTTGTTATTGTTATTGTTATTGTCACTGTTACATTTCGTAGTCTTTTCTGTCATCTTATTTCCTCCTTCTGTTTTTGCCAGCAGTTTTACTTTCTATTCACCTTCTCCTTTTTTACCGTAATCCAGTATACAATTTTATCCCGCCGATATATACTCAATAATACGTAATAATACGTAACCCACTTCCAAAAAAAAAAAAAAAAAAAAAAAAAAAAAAAAAAAAAAAAAAAGTTTCCGCTTTCAACACTACCCCAGGAGGTCTTCCACTGATATCCTCTATCCAGATGTAACAAAAAATGGTTACAGTTTACAGATATATGCTAGTGGACTCTCAAGAGCCATTAATTGGACATCTTGCAAGTGCAGAGACCACAGAAAATATGCTACAGGATCTCAGGATCTTTATGCTCATCAAATCAATATTGTAAATATAGTGAATATTACTGTCAATTGTCTTTACTTTTATTATGACCACAAGTAACCTATGAGATTACTCCACAAACAATTGCAGAACCTGCATAACTTTTCAGAACTGGAAGAAGAAGAAATATTCCCCATGTGGAAAAATATACTATGGAAGAGAAAAGTGGAAAAGTAGATAATGTGCATCTTGTCACATAAAATTTCCTCTTTCCATTCAGCTGGTTTTTAAGAGTTTTAACAATAGCAGTTTGGTTATGAATGTTGGGCATAAGCAATTTGTGTCCTGCAATTACTTATTCATCTAAGAAAATATATATATGAGGAGGATGGCGTGGTGGCGGGGGTCAAAGGTGCTAGACCAGTCAAGCATGTGAGAACTATTCAGAAGAAAGATTTTTCTCTTGATTTCATTGCATGCCCTCCACTCAGCTCATAATCCATTTGTAACTGTTAGTATGATCTGGAACATTAAATACACTTTTTTCATGTTTGCTGACAAGAGAATAAGACATCAGATGTACTGAGCATGAGAACAGGTAAGCATCTGTTCAAACAAGGTAAGCATCTGCGTACGTGAAATAATAGATGCACAGAATGGATTTCACACATTATATTGGCAAAAGATTATACACATGGTGAATAACAACTTTCAGATTTTAAATTAATAACATATTTTCCAGAAATTAAGATAAAGCTAATACAACACAGAATAGAGCATTGCCCTTTGAACCAGTTGCATCCTTCAACATAAAGACCAACCCTTCTGCACCACTCATTGCAGCTCTGCCATCATGCTGCATTTATGTTGAGACTTGTGAAGCAGAAAGCAGCTCTATATAAGTTGAAAGGGGATCGAGTTAAAAAGTTTTGTTTGTTGTCTCGTCTGATTTCAGATATCTTTTACTGTCAATGTAGTTTGTGAGAAGTTAAATATTACACTCCTGGAAATTGAAATAAGAACACTGTGAATTCATTGTCCCAGGAAGGGGAAACTTTATTGACACATTCCTGGGGTCAGATACATCACATGATCACACTGACAGAACCACAGGCACATAGACACAGGCAACAGAGCATGCACAATGTCGGCACTAGTACAGTGTATATCCACCTTTCGCAGCAATGCAGGCTGCTATTCTCCCATGGAGACGATCGTAGAGATGCTGGATGTAGTCCTGTGGAACGGCTTGCCATGCCATTTCCACCTGGCACCTCAGTTGGACCAGCGTTCGTGCTGGACGTGCAGACCGCGTGAGACGACGCTTCATCCAGTCCCAAACATGCTCAATGGGGGACAGATCCGGAGATCTTGCTGGCCAGGGTAGTTGACTTACACCTTCAAGAGCACTTTGGGTGGCATGGGATACATGCAGACGTGCATTGTCCTGTTGGAACAGCAAGTTCTCTTGCCGGTCTAGGAATGGTAGAACGATGGGTTCGATGACGGTTTGGATGTACCGTGCACTATTCAGTGTCCCCTCGACGATCACCAGTGGTGTACGGCCAGTGTAGGAGATCGCTCCCCACACCATGATGCCGGGTGTTGGCCCTGTGTGCCTCGGTCGTATGCAGTCCTGATTGTGGCGCTCACCTGCATGGCGCCAAACACGCATACGACCATCATTGGCACCAAGGCAGAAGCGACTCTCATCGCTGAAGACGACACGTCTCCATTCGTCCCTCCATTCACGCCTGTCGCGACACCACTGGAGGCGGGCTGCACAATGTTGGGGCGTGAGCGGAAGACGGCCTAACGGTGTGCGGGACCGTAGCCCAGCTTCATGGAGACGGTTGCGAATGGTCCTCGCCGATACCCCAGGAGCAACAGTGTCCCTAATTTGCTGGGAAGTGGCAGTGCGGTCCCCTACGGCACTGCGTAGGATCCTACGGTCTTGGCGTGCATCCGTGCGTTGCTGCGGTCCGGTCCCAGGTCGACGGGCACGTGCACCTTCCGCCGACCACTGGCGACAACATCGATGTACTGTGGAGACCTCACGCCCCACGTGTTGAGCAATTCGGCGGTACGTCCACCCGGCCTCCCGCATGCCCACTATACGCCCTCGCTCAAAGTCCGTCAACTGCACATACGGTTCACGTCCACGCTGTCGCGGCATGCTACCAGTGTTAAAGACTGCGATGGAGCTCCGTATGCCATGGCAAACTGGCTGACACTGACGGTGGTGGTGCACAAATGCTGCGCAGCTAGCACCATTCGACAGCCAACACCGCGGTTCCTGGTGTGTCCGCTGTGCCGTGCGTGTGATCATTGCTTGTACAGCCCTCTCGCAGTGTCCGGAGCAAGTATGGTGGGTCTGACACACCGGTGTCAATGTGTTCTTTTTTCGATTTCCAGGAGTGTATTTCTGCACTTATCAGGACATCACACAGAAATAACAAATATTTATCAGACATACTCTGTAGGCACCATATCACTGCCAAACTTTTAAAATGAATGAATTGGTAATAGACTCACAAAGCAGAATCAAATCTTGTACTGTACATCTTAAAGAGTACTGCATCAACAGCTCTTTTGAGGTATGCCACATTAAGGAATTTTTATTTATTTATTCATTTATTCTTCTGTTGTACAGTGTACATGGTATGGATGTCACCAGTGGTTGATACAATTGTTCTTTTTAAATAACACACAAAGTTTCTTACATTTCTTGTAGTTATTATAATTAGTCCTATAGTATTTCTGCTTATGTCATATGTTGTGCATGTGAATGTACGTATTTTCACTCAAAAAGGGCTAGAGTTTGAAAGATAATGTGAATACTGCTGCTATTGTGTGTTTCTGTACTCCATCCATTGATCTTCTGTAGGTGAGAGGTTGTCTTTTCCTTATTTTACTTATTGCTTCATCCAGGAATTTCGATTATTGCTAAATAATACATGTCCATGGAAGTAAAGTTATATCTAATGTGTTCAAAGATTGCTACCAAGGGTTATTTTAAATATCCATATACAGTATGACAACTGCATATTCATATAAGAACGCTATATTCATTTAGAAACAACTCTTATTTCATAAATGTTAATTTGGGATTGAACATGCTAATTGTACAAATTATGTTTGTGCTACTATTAGTAAATGCTTTAATGCCAGCTAAGACTAATCATATATATTTTTTTATTTGAGGGACATCCACAACTGTTGTGCAGTATGTTCATGGTAAACAAATCCAATACACTTGCAGAACACTTACTGAAGTCTTGCATGACAGAAGCTGCTATACACTACCACAGATATGGATCATCAGGAGTACCTGAATTCTAGCAGCAGTAGGACACCATGTCCAAGCCCAAAAAACTAGTAGCAAATATCTACTATAGGTGGACCATCAGATAACATCCCAGATTGTTGCTGCAAAGAACCCTGACTTTCAATTGTGGCCTGGGAAAATGCCTCTTGTCCCAAAATTGTCACCAGGAGTGCATGCAGTTGAACACTGATAACATCATGTCTTTGTGACCCAACGGGCTATGGGAAATACTTCCTGTTCATTATAGTTCCATACTGCCACTTGATGAACAAGTAATGTGAGTGGCTTGAAGAATTACTAGCAAACAGAACATAGTATGTTATTCTGAACTGAAAGAAGTCTTTAGACATAACAGTTTTCTTGAGTTTCACACAGAATTTAATGCAGATGCCTTGCTTCTCTAACTCTACCATCTCAAATATCACAAACTGTGTGACACAACATTCTACTCAATACAGCACTGAACAATAAGTAACAGCATATGACAATGGAACTTACAGTGGTTACACATTAAACACTGATGTGTGCAGGGATTCTAACCACATTTCACTCCAACACACTATTGGTGCAAAATTAAGAATGTTCTGGAATTCTCTGAACAGATCGTGTATGTTCCATACTGTTATGATCATAAATAGCTTTAAACGTTTGCCTACATGATTCTCTCCATTTAAGATTGGCTATCATTCTTATTGCTCCTTTTTGTAATTTGAATAACTCATTAATGTTTGGTTTGAAGGTGCCTCCCCATAAAACTATGCCCTAACTTCCTGTTGAAAGGAGTAGTACTTAGTATATCATTTTCACAATATTTCAACAATGGAAAACCCAGGATGGATTGAAACATTACTACGAAAAGGATAGTTTCTACTCACTGTGTAGCAGAGATGCTGAGTTGCATATAGGCACAACAAAAAGACAATAAGAAATTGATCTTTCAGTCAAGAAGGCCTTCATCAGAGAATCAGAGATAGAACTCTCTCTCTCTCTCTCTCTCTCTCTCTCTCTCTCTCTCTCTCTCTCAGGCAAATGCAACTCACATACGCATGACTGCAGTCTTGGCTGCTGAGTCCACAGCAGCCAGAGACTGCAATCATCTACACCTACATCTACATCTACATGATTACTCTGCAATTCACATTTAAGTGCTTGGCAGAGGGTTCATCGAACCACAATCATAGTATCTCTCTACCATTCCACTCCCGAACAGCGTGTGGGAAAAACAAACACCTAAACCTTTCTGTTTGAGCTCTGATTTCTCTTATTTTATTTTGATGATCATTCCTACCTATGTAGGTTGGGCTCAACAAAATATTTTCGCATTCAGAAGAGAAAGTTGGTGACTGAAATTTCGTAAATAGATCTCGCCGCAACGAAATACGTCTTTGCTTAAATGACTTCCATCCCAACTCGCGTATCATATCTGCCACACTCTGTCCCCTATAACGTGATAATACAAAAGGAGCTGCACTTTTTTGCACTCTTTCGATATCCTCCATCAATCCCACCTGGTAAGTATCCCACACTGCACAGCAATATTCTAACAGAGGATGAACGAGTGTAGTGTAAGCTGTCTCGTTAGTGGACTTGTTGCATCTTCTACGTGTCCTGCCAATGAAATGCAACCTTTGGCTCGCCTTCCCCACAATATTATCTATGTGGTCTTTCCAACTGAAGTTGTTCGTAATTTTAACACCCAGGTACTTAGTTGAATTGACAGCCTTGAGAATTGTACTATTTATCGAGTAATCAAATTCCAACGGATTTCTTTTGGAACTCATGTAGATCACCTCACACTTTTCGTTATTTAGCGTCAACTGCCACCTGCCACACCATACAGCAATCTTTTCTAAATCGCTTTGCAACTGATACTGGTCTTCGTATGAACTTAGTAGACGGTAAATTACAGCATCATCTGCGAACAGCCTAAGAGAACTGCTCAGATTGTCACCCAGGTCATTTATATAGCTCAGGAACAGCAGAGGTCCCAGGACGCTTCCCTGGGAAACACCTGATATCACTTCAGTTTTACTCGATGATTTTCCGTCTGTTACTACGAACTGTGACCTTCCTGACAGAAAATCACAAATCCAGTCGCACAACTGAGATGATACCCCATAGGCCTGCAGCTTGATTAGAAGTCGCTTGTGAGGAACGGTGTCAAAAGCCTTCCGGAAATCTAAAAATACGGAATCAACTTGAGATCCCCTGTCGATAGCGGCCATTACTTCGTGCGAATAAAGAGCTAGCTGCGTTGCACAAGAACGATGTTTTCTGAACCCATGCTGATTACATATCAATAAATTGTTCCCTTCGAGGTGATTCATAATGTTTGAATACAGTATATGCTCCAAAACCCTACTGCAAATCGACGTCAGTGATATAGGTCTGTCGTTAGTTGGATTACTCCTACTACCCTTCTTAAACACTGGTGCGACCTACGCAACTTTCCAATCTGTAGATACAGATCTATCGGTGAGCGAGTGGTTGTATATGATTGCTAAGTAGGGAGCTATTGTATCAGCGTAATCTGAAAGGAACCTAATCGGTATACAATCTGGACCTGAAGACTTGCCCGTATCAAGCAATTTGAGTTGCTTCGCAACCCCTAAGGTATCTACTTCTAAGAAACTCATGCTAGCAGCTGTTCATGTTTCAAATTCTGAAATATATTCCATTTGTCTTCCCTGGTGAAGGAATTTCGGAAAACTGCGTTCTATAACTCCGCTTTAGCGGCACAGTCGTCGGTAACAGTACCATCAGCACTGCGCAGCAAAGGTATTGACTGGGTCTTGCCGCTTGTGTACTTTACATACGACCAGAATTTCTTCAGATTTTCTACCAGATTTTGAGACAATGTTTCGTTGTGGAACATATTAAAGGCATCTCGCATTGAAGTCCGTGCAAAATTTCATGTGTCTGTAAATTTTAGCCAATCTTTGGGATTTCGCGTTCTTCTGAACTTCGCATGCTTTTTCCGTTGTGTCTGCAACAGCATTTGGACCTGTTTTGTGTACCATGGGGGATCAGCTCCATCTCTTACCAATTTATGAGGTATGAATCTCTCAATTGCTGTTGCTACTATATCTTTGAATTTGAGCCACATCTCGTCTACATTTGCATAGTCAGTTCGGAAGGAATGGAGATTGTCTCTTAGGAAGGCTTCTAGTGATACTTTATCCGCTTTTTTAAATAAAATTGTTTTGCGTTTGTTTCTAGTGGATTTGGAAGAAACGGTATTAAGCCTAGCTACAACGACCTTGTGATCACTAATCCCTGTATCAGTCATGATGCTCTCTATTAGCTGTGGATTGTTTTTGGCTAACCATTTACAATTCGCGTGGGTTCATAGACTAACTGCTCAAAATAATTTTCAGAGAAAGCATTTAGGACAATCTTGGAAGATGTTTTCTGCCTACCACCAGTTTTGAACAAGTTTTTTTGCCAACATATCAAGGGAAGGTTGAAGTCCCCACCAACTATAACAATATGAGTGGGGTATTTATTTGTTACGGGACTCAAATTTTCTCTGAACTGTTCATCAACTAAATCATCGGAGTCTGGGGGTCGGTAGAAGGAGCCAATTATTAACTTAGTTCGGGTGTTAAGTATAACCTCCACCCATACGAATTTGCACGGAGTATCTACTTCGACCTCACCACAAGATAATCCACTACTGACAGACACAAACACTCCACCACCAATTCTGCCTAATCTACCTTTCCTGAACACCGTCTGAGACTTTGTAACAATTTCTGCAGAACTTATTTCAGGCTTTAGCCAGCTTTCTGTACCTATAACGATTTCAGATTCTGAGCTTTCTATTATCATGTGTGTGTGTGTGTTTTCTCTCTCTCTGACAAAGGCCTCATTGGCCGAAATCTCATTTGATGACAGTCATTCTGTTGCGCCTATCTGTGAGTTAGCATCTCCTCTATATGGTGAGTAGCAACTATACTTTTCACAATATTTTCTTAATACTGTATTTGTGACTTTTGGGTAGCTGGCTTTGGGCAGTACAAGTGGTTTTAAGATGATTTTCTGACTTATATATTCAGTGTGTTAATCCCACTTTATATTTTTATTAATTATTATTCCAACAAATTTAGTGTACTTGAAATTTTCAACTTTGCACTCATCTATGTGAATGTTGATGTCTTCACTGTGAAGGCTGTTTAGTTTGAAATTTAGACAAAGAATTTTAGTAATATTTTTATGCAAATTTAATTCAGTAAATCTTTGAATAGCATTATTTATTTCTAATCTGGCTTTTATTTCTATATTTTCTTTGTCTTTGTCCATGAACAATAGAATTGTGTCATCGGCAAACGTAACTATTTTACCATAATTTATGATGTTTGGGGTCTGATTTGTGTATAAAATGAAAAGCAGTGGGCCAAGAACTGATCCATGTGGTACATAGAAGTGTAGAGTCATTGCCTCAGATCTTATTTTCTCTTGTGTCATTTTTGTGGTTCTGTATTTGTCTTATGTTTGTCAGTTTATAATAGGATCCAGTCTGCTGCATTCCCTTTTATGCTATATAGTCCTAACATTTCTACTAAAATTTGGTGCTCTACACAGTCAAATGCTTTTATTAAATCCATAAGACTCATACACATTGCCTTTTAGAGTCTAAGTTGGTTAGAGTCATGATAGGATTTATGACTGCATATGTGGTGCATTTGTCTTTCTGGAAGACAAACTGGTTCTCATTGTTTAATTCATATTTCATCATAAATGCAATGAGTCTTTGTGCAGAAGCTCATTCAAATACTTTTATATAACTATAGATCTATAATGTTCTGGTCTATATTCTTTTTCCCTTTCTATGAACTGGTTTTATCAGTGCTTCTTTAATCAATTTTAAAAAATTCCTTCAGGACTTGTGTGTTACTGAGTTATGTAAGAGATTTCTTGAGTTCCTATGTACAGTATTTAATTTCTATAGATGATAATCTATCAGTGCCACATGATTTTGTTTGTTTTAGGTTTTTTATTATCTGTATTGTTTCTGCTGTCACTGGAAACAGCTCAGTAGTTATTTATTTGGGCTCATAAATGGTTTCAATGTGTTGTTATATTTAGTATTTGTTTTTTCTTTTAGTTTATGCCCTCTTATGGCTAAATTAATCAACTTATAGTGCATTAGGGGGCATACATTGTTTTGTATTTTCTGTAATACTCTTTCAAGATTTCATCATTGCTAGTTTTGTACTTCCTCTGAAACATTTTTCTGTTGTTCCTAGACACCAAAATACTTTTGGTTACACAACTTCATTTTTATGGACTTTTGGAATTAGTCTGTTTTACTGGGCATGTTATATTGAGATAGTAGGAAAAGGTATTTATAAAATTTGTAGTAAATAATCTTTTCCAGCATTTCCCATCCTTCTTTCTCAAACTTAAATCTAAGGGCTGTAAAGTTCTGTTCATTTAGGCTTCATTTTTCCCATTTCTTTGCATCTTTTCTTTTGTGGTGATACAATTTAAGCATATTTTGATTGCCTTATGGTCTGACAGCTGTTTCTGTGATTTCAGTTTTGTACTGAAAGTCACATAGATTTGTGAATATGTGATCTATTTGTTGATAGGTGTTTGCAGTTGTACATGTTGGATTTGAGGCTGCATTGTGTAAGCCATATATTTAAGAAGTTCACTACTGTCTCTGGAGTCATGGACTATGTGTATGTTTAGGACACTTAGTGGTATAAGTGCACAGCTTTTGCTTAGAGTGATAAATAAAGAGTTTTCCAATGTTTTCAGTGGAAGTGTGTATGCACCCATTTGGCAATCTGTAGAAGTTTAGGATGTAGAGTGACAAACTACTTACATTAATTTTTTAGCCTGTTATTTCTACAACATTTTCAGTGTTATATTTTTTACATGGGTCAAGACTGTTTATACAGTTTCTGTTTATCTTGGTGTGAGTTAGTATTGCAGCTCCCTCACCCTTACTAATCTTTCTGAATGAGCTAGCTGTTACATTACAATTTGATATAGTAAGGTTTAAAATTTTATGCTCATTTGGTTTATGTTCTGCCAGAGCTATACTATCTGTAGTGTCTTCATTTAATATTATTTCTAACTGGGCTACCTTACTTTTAATGTGTTGTATGTTCTGGTGGATCCTTTTTTTCTCTATTTTGTTGTCTCTGGATATCAAATTTCCTGGTCTCTCATCCCCCTCATGCCATATTAGTTTCCAATATTTCTAATAATTTTATGTACATTGCTCTTTGATAGCATAGTTTATTTTTAAGGTGCATTTTTGTCACTCATTGACCTTCTTTTTATGATTCCATTGCGTGTGAGCCTGGATTCCTCATAGACACGTCTTGCCACACAAATCATGTTTATTGTTTCACTTGTAAAGTCTTCTTAGCTGGTGCTGCTTCTTAATGCGTTTGTTCTAACATGTACAAAATGGCTTTGTAATTCTGTTTTTGTTCAGGATCCAGTTCAGTAGACACTTATTCTGAATTTACCATATTTTTAAAATGTATGCCATGTTGTTACAAGTTTCACGTCAATTTTTGTAGCTGGGATCATAGCTGGCCTTTAGTATTGCTGTATGTCACCAGCTTCTGTTTATGTTTATCTACAGATTTTTGGCTTGTTTGGTTTATTGTGTCATCATCAGAGACACAGGATTTGTTATTGTTTTTAAAGTTCGTATGCACACAATAATTTTTACAGTCTTGTATTTTTTTTTGAAAATTTCATACTCAAAAGACTGCTTTTCTTCAATTAGTCTAAAATTTTCTTTACTTGTCATTGATATTTCAGTTTTTAATTTGTGGATATCCTTTTGTAATAACTTTATAATTTCGGTTTTTTTTTTAGCCCACTGTACTTACAAGACCAGCCATTTCATCACATAAACAGGCATAGAATGTCCACAGGAAACTGTGACTGATGAATTATAGGTTTACTTTCACATATTTTTTGTGTAACCAGTATTTGCACTTGATACACAAAACACCTTCCATCACTTGCTTTTCACATTCTCTATGTGAATATCTTTTTATCTTTTACCTTTCTGACGAAATCAGAGTGTCACTAGACATTTGTATTGGCAACTTCTTATAACCAATCTGTACTCAGTTCCTTGGGCCCATCCCAGAATCTCTTCCCCAAACTCAAGTCACTTGTCATCCAAATGTCACCCTGCCCCCCTGCATACCCATCTTCTTCAAACTTCCAAAAATCCTTACACCCAACAATTTTGGATGCCTCCTGTATACCAAAATACCCCACAATAATAATATTGTGTTGTTTACTGGCTTGATACAAGTCCTTCAATTGGACACTGCTTTAGCAACTTGTGTGTCCCTAACCTACCCCAGTTTCCAACCGGGGAAAGAGAACTACGTGTCATTTCGGGTCACAGAGGTGTAGGCTAGGTTAAAACACAAATTGAAAAATCTGAAGTCCAACCAAGATTTGATCTCCCAATCTCTGGTTTCCAGTCATGTGCTTTACTGCTAGACCACCAGGTCTGACAGTATCCCCCATGCCCGTAGCCTTGCTACTATTGAGTACTACTTCTCCCAGTGCCATTCACTTCTAAAATCACCACCATTTTTAGACATCTAATTAAATACATCCTCACACACAATGACATATTCTAAGAGGGGAAGATATACAAATAAATCTGTGGTACAGCCAAGGTCACTTACATGCTGGCATGTTTATGGAGCATCTAGAGGAAATCTTCCTAACACCCCAAAACCCCAAACACATTTTCAGGTTCAGGTTCATTGATTATATTTTTGTGCATACACTTAGGTGTGTAGTCAGGATTGGAAAGTGCCGTAGGCTTATAATTAGTATATGGTATTCATGTTAAAAAAAAAAAAAAAGAAACTGGATCAGCTTATTTGCTCATGGGGATTATATGATGAGGATTGTCAGGAGGACAAGAGAAGGTAGCTCCAGAAACCTCAGAACCATCTTAGAGGACAAGGGAAATGCAAAGGTAAAGAAGACTAAGCCATTTACTGTCTTCTCTGGCAATGGCTCATTACAGAAGAGAGAGATGTTATGCAGCTACGGGTCTGAAAACCCTCAGTGTCACAAATCAGATGATGATGTGGTATATTTGATTGGCAGGGCAGCTTTTCTGACGGCAGTTCAGCCTATTCCAGCATGAACTGGTCAATTATTGTCACATCAGCAGTTAGGTGATGGACAAAAAAGGCTGCTTCTTTGTAAAATTTAAATGATAAAAATTTGCAAGTTTAGGACCTGAGGACACTTTCTACAGTCACCAATGTACTAAGATGTTGGACATCACATAATATGATACTGTTTCTATCATTTTAAGATCATTAATCTTTTCTGGTTACACTACTTATTATTAGTACATTATTTGTATTTGTTCAGTGGTTATAATGTTACTATGGTTTCAGTGGATAATACTGGTGCATTATTATTCATACTGGCACATTAGTATTTATCAAAACACTCTTTCAGACTGTAGAAGCAGTGATCAATTAGATCCTCCTTTAGAGCTGCATTTTGGCAGAGCTTAGTTTTTGTGTGATGCATTTGGAGATCCATTTTTTGCCTTGTGTTGTGAGTGTGTACATCTTCATTTTTGAGAAAGAGTGCAGGATTTTCAGTCACATACTGCTTTATGAAAACTATGGTTTCATATATATGAAGACATGAAAGTGGGAGGACTTGCAGTTTCCTGAAGAGTGGCTTGCAAGATTTTCTATGTTTGGCGTCTTCTATCATTCTTGTGATCCTTTTTGGATTCTAAATAGCGTGATGGTGTTTGGAGAGGCTCCCCAGAAAATGACTCCATACTTCAGCATTGATTGGACAGTCCTTACTACAGGAGCTTTCAAGGATCCTCAGCACACAGCAGGATGTGTTCAATTTTTTCCTGAGATTATCAATATGAGCTCCCCACTTGGCATTACCCTCGATCCACAGCCCGAGAAACTGTGTCAGGTCAACTCTGTTTACAGCTTTGTTCAAAAACTGGATATTTATAGCTTGTGGAACATTTTCCTTGATATGGAAGTCTATTGCTAGATTTTTCCCTTCATTTATGATTAACTTATTGTATGTGAACCATTCTGCTATACTAGCCATTGTCTTTGTTATGATTTCTTGTAGTAGATTTTCTGATTTTGCAGTAATAAGAAAGCTTGTGTCATCAGCAAACTGATAAACATTTTGACACTATGTGTTTGTTTGTAGGTCATTTACACATGAGAGGAACAGCAATGGTCCCAGTACGGATCCTTGGAGAACACCGTATTTCATGTCTTGCTAATCTGAGTAATGGTTTGTGATTTTGTTGCAGTTAGTGTATTGTATTTCCACTGTTTGTTTCCATCCACAAAGGTATGACCTGACCTCTGATGCCTAGTTGATTTACTTTCTGTAGGAGTGCTTCATGATCTATAATATTGAATGCTTTTGATAAGTCAAAGCATACACCAGTGATATAACTGCCATCGTCGACTTTCTGGTAAATTTCACCTAGGAATTCATAGATAGCAGTGTTGGTTGAGTGGTTCTTCCTAAACTCAAGTTGTGCTGTAGATGGTTTTGATGTTTTTCCATAAGGACTGTAAGTCCAGCTTTAAATGATGACTGTAGGAATATACTACAGCCCCTTAAGTATTGCTTACATATGAACTGTAAGGATAACATTAGAATAATTACAGGACACACAGAGGAATTCAGACAAGCATTTTCCCACACTCCATATGGGAATTGGACAGGAAAAAACCCTAATATGTGCTACAGCATATCCTCTGCCATGCACTTCACATAAGTTTGGAGAGTATAGGTTTACATGCAGAAGTAAAGGGATACACCATTTGAAGAGGGGACATAGTTGTGTTGAGATATTCATAAGGTTATGAACCAAGGATTTGGGAGGAATTAAAATCAAAATGAGCATATGTTTTAGGCCAATCTGTATGGGCAACAATAATATACCTACTTGTCACAAATGAAATTTATGTTGTAAAACATGATCTGTAGTGCACAGGATATAGTGAACATTTCAGCCATGTTACTAATTTGGTTTTAAGTAGAATCTATATCTTGATTTTATTACGCCATGAAGGAGTTCGTAATGAAATAGCAACTGGATGCAACAAGGCAAATTTGTTGTGTATGAGACAATAAACTGTTTACATTATGTTCCAAGGAGAAACTGAATCTACAAAAGACTCTGAACTGTGTCACTCATGTGTAAGAAAAGACACTGAATTGAATCACGAATGTCTACTTGGGGACTGATTTATGGAGTGATACTGGGTTGCACTTATGCAGTGGTGTTTGAGTAACAGGTGACTCGGTCTAATAGAGAGAGGCTTCTTATTCCTGCAATTTTTTTCAGTACAACTCACCAGACTTCTCCATAATGGTGACTTGTAATCTGTGCTTCTCTAGAGTAAACTTTTAAATTTTGTAACCTTTGAATATAACTGTACCACCACAGACAATGGCGATAATTATGTACTGACACTGTCTCCACATATCAAAATAATGCAAACATATGCCATAACCATTTACAGCAACCCTATTGGTTACTTTTCGTGTACTCAAATAATGTGTTGTCTTTTCATTAGTTTTTTTGAGAGTCTAATTGTGTCTGTGAAGCAGCATGACCTTGCTAAAACCTTGTCTGTCTTACATAGCATCTAAAGGCATAATGACAAACCCGAACAACAATATTTGCACTTTGAATACTATACTAAATTATAAAGCACTGTTTGATTAACATTGACCATGTGTTTATCTCATTAAAATTTAGTTTGGAAATCAAAGTTATCCTGAAGTGCTTTGTAGACAAATTATTGTGCCATTGTATTTAGCCACAAAGTATTCAAAGCACTTCAATGGTTACCTTGGTTTCTGTTTTCCACTTCCCATAGTGACTGCATCTACCACTAGAACAGGATCTGTGACTAAACTCATCTTGAGAAATTCCTCCTGAAACTTAAAGCTTCTGTGTTCTATATATGGTCACCACATTCTGAAGGAAGAAATCTTTAAAGTTAAAGCTGTTCATTCAGCTTGGAACAACTGTACAAGTCAGTTTTAAATTTATTTAAATTTTGCTTTACCAGAATGGAATTGACAAGATAGTTATTGACATGCGTTCAGTACCATAAGTCTTTTCAAAATTCAGTTAAAATTAATACTTGGGATTTGAATGAAGATGGTACACTCTTGAAACTTTCTGAAAATGACTTTATTCAAATGAATTTTAGTCAAGCGATGTAGCAAAGTCACTCATCAAAAAATACTCTGACTCTTTAAATTTAAGAACCACTGTAACTACTGTTACTGCTGTTACAGTAAGCATCATTACATTTGAGCATAAGATTTAAGAAAAATGAAATGGATTTTGAAATCAAACAGTAACACACTGAAGATATAAATGTCAACAGATTGAACAAAACATACTTGATAACAGAATTATATGTATTAAGTCTGGCTTTGCTTTACAATAATGATAGTTAAATAGATCATAGCTTGCCTTGTTATGTGTTGTGCAGTTGAGAATTTGGTACTAAAAACACTTCTGCAAATTAAAGCAATATGAGAATGGCATCACCAACGCTGCCCATATTCAGCATTCTTGGAGCAAAGTCGTGCAGCAGCTGCATGTCCGTAATTGAGCCTGTTAAGTCTTTCAGTCATGACTAATAATTATCAGAGATGATTTTATTGCTGAAATGTTAATAAATAACTTCCTCCCATATTTTGTACAGATGTTAGCACAAGTAATAAAGTCTTGCAGAGTGTACAGAAACATGACCTTGAATTGTCACTGCTATCTGCCTGCTTCTTCTCTGCTCATTCTGCCTGCAGTAAACTTTTTTTCACGTAAAAAACCACCCTATACTCCTATCTCAATACCGTCTGTCTGCCTACTTTGGCTTTCCTCTTGTTGAAAATGCATTTACCAAATGGAAATGACTAGGGCAACAATTGAGCCTCTTTCAAGTCTAATGGCTCCCATCTTTCTTATGCGTGTTTTTATATTTTTGCAGTAACGATTGGTATCTAGTTAAGGAGGATCTCACACATTACATAAATGATTTGTTATATCTTCTTAACTCTAGTACAATAATTTAATTGTGTATATATCATTGTAATTAAACCTTTACAAAATTTACTAGTTAAGCATCGCATTGTCTTTTGCGCTGGTTGGTTGTTTCTGATAGCACAGGCATTACCTGGTGGCGAATCAGTGACACCTGAAATTAAGTTTATCAAGACAGCCACAGGTTGCAGTTGATATATTCTATTTTTACCAATTTCTTTTTAAAATATTACCAGATCATCATCAAAGATTGTGGAATTTACAGTTTAAAATACAGTTCCTGGCTGATTAGATTGCTGGCAATGTAATAGCCAACTACTGTATTTTAAACTGTAAATTTGAATAATGCTGTGCTGGATCCACTACTTAAGGTGGTATATTGCTACCTCCATACCTGGTTAAGTACTCAAAACGAATTCAGTCTTCCAGTCTAGGAGCTATAATTCTACATTGACAGGTGACAGAAACACAGTAGGGAGAATGGTCCAACATAGGAGCATATAAATTTCTGAGTCTTGTTTCACAGCTTTATGTCACAATATCTTATACTCTCCTACTACTATACTAGTCTTATTTTGACTACAGAGCTGTTGTCTTCAAATTGCAATTGCATTGTTCTGCTGAACTCTCTTCCAAATAAAATTTAATCTTCTAGCTAAGTGTTTCACTTTACTGGAATTTGTTACAGCTGGGAAGTAATCTATCTCAGAAGGTGAAAGTATTGTGAGACCATAAACAACCGCATAGGGACTCAGCCCTGATGTTTCATGTACTCTGTCATTCTATGATGAAATCACATATGGCAATAGATGATCCCAGTCTGAGTGCAAACTAATCTTATAACATGACATTTTTACCAGTGTTTTATGGATTCATACAACACTGCCTTTACTCTGATGGTGACACAGCATAGTCCTCCAAGTAGTTGAAATACCTATACCACAACATTAGACAAAGATGTCCCTTGGTCTGTTAGAATGGCCTCTGGGCTCCAAAATGATAGTACTAAATGAGCGATGAATGATTTAGCAACTGTCCCAGTGATCATGTCTTCTGTCAGTATCATAATAAGATAGAGAAATGATCAGTGATATGTAAATCATATCTGTTATTTTGAGCCATTATGGAGAAAAACTGCATGACATCAAGTAATATGATTTCAAACTGTCCCATTGCCTC
This sequence comes from Schistocerca cancellata, assembly GCF_023864275.1. NCBI lineage: Eukaryota > Metazoa > Arthropoda > Insecta > Orthoptera > Acrididae > Schistocerca > Schistocerca cancellata. Next base: position 178,931,976 of record NC_064626.1, read on the forward strand.
AGGTAGAGTTTGAAGAGGTATATTTTGTCTTTGTCTTTGCGCTCTCTTAGTGTAAGGGAGACAATTTTGAACATGTGATTCTTCAGTTTCTGCCGGCGTATATCTTGCTCGAACAGTCCATGGGTGTACTGCTGGTCCATAGTGTCCAACGGGCACAATATTTCAGTGATCAGACATGACGGCATTGTCAGGTGCGCACCTGACAATGGCGACATGTCCGATCGCCGAAATATTGTGCCCGTTGGACACTATGGACCAGCAGTACACCCGTGGGCTATTCAAGCAATTTTGAACATAACCTTCTACATCTTTGTTTTGTTGTGACCATGAAAAATGGCCTGCCATATGCACTTGCATATCGCATTTCCCATTATGACACGCCTATATGCTATTGTGACATTGTTGCAGTATCCACATGTAGATAGTATTTGAAAGTACTATCCACTCTTCTAGAGCTGTTTTCGTACATAACATGCCATCTCCTGTAATAAAATCCAGCAAGGTTTTTCTTGAACTCAGCACCGGCCTCTTGTGCTTATTTAATTCCTCACTAAGCAAATTGTCTACTTACAGAATCAAAATTTCCTTACTCAAGGGACCTGCATTCTAATTTAACTTGCCAGGATTGTGTTTGGCTATGCAGTCACATTCAGTGAGGTTTAAGGCGTATTTAACAAGTTTACTGTTTGGATCTTTTAATCTCTATAGACATTGTAAAGCCACGTGATAGATAATTGCTATGAACTGTCATCCATATAGGTAATACCAAATGTAATGGGTGCCCAAACAAATGCAAGAAGTTCTTTTTGTGTGGTGCTGTAGTTTTGCTCAGCTCAATTCATTTGATGTGTTGTGTAACCAATTGGTTTTCCTTTACCATCTTGTATTTGATTCAAAATGCAGCCATCATCAACATTGTTTGCATATAATGAGAAGATAAAAAAAGGCTGTGCAAAACCAAGATAGGTTAAATTGTAAGAATTTCTTTCAATTTTAACATGGCACTGTTGCAGTCCACTGTCCAGACAAAAGGAGTTCCCTTTTTCAGTAATTTTGTGAGAGGTTTCATGGCAGCTGCATAGTTCTCCATGAAATAACAATACTAATTTGTTAAGCCCTGTGTCCGTTAACTGCTGATCTAGTCTTACGCCATCTGCTGAAATTATACTGCATAAATAGTGCCCTTGGGATGGAGCAAAAATCACTTTTCTAATTTCAAATTTAGATTAGCATCACTAACACAAGGTAGCAGGTTTTTCAGTCATACTGTATGCTCTCTGACTGTACTTGAAAAGACGATCATGTCATCCAGATATACTAGACACATAGTCAGCTTTAACCCCTGTAAAAGTAAATCAACAAAACACTGAAATGTAGCAGGAGTGTTTCAGAGGCCAAATGGCATCCTTTGGTATTCATAAAGTCTGGAGGGTACAACAAAGCTGTCTTTTCCTGATCTTTAATAGATGTAGGTAATTGGTGGTAGCTTGCTTGCGTATCTAAGATGCTGAAGAATTTGCACTTGCCAAGTCAATCCAGAGTATCATTGACCCTGAAGTATCCAGTTTCGTGAATTTATCAACTGCTCTGTCCATGCAAATGTGATAAGCCTTTCCTCTGTTATTGATTTTCTTGGGAATACCACTGTAATTGAAGCCAAGGGGTGGAAAAATGGTTGAATTACTCCTGCATTCTAGTAAATCTAAATATTTTTCTCTACTTTTGGCTACAAGTGATAAAGTAGGCAATATGGTTTCTGTGCTGAAAGTCTGTCATCACACATACTAATCCCTTGGTACATTATGGAGGTTGCTGGAAGCTGTTCCTTTTCTTTATATGAGGTTGCAAATTTGACTAGAACTGGTTATAATACATCCTTATTTGCCTCACACACGTGTTCAATTTTCTTTTCAATTTCTGCTTTTATAGGTGACATAATGACATAACTGAGATGGAATTTATGGACACAGTTCTTCCAGACTGTTTGTTTTCTTGCTATGCTGTTATCTCAAGAACATTGACTTTGCAAACTTTGATGAGTTTCATATCATGAAGAATATTAACATCCCTGCTTCCAAAATTATCTATGCTGACTGGCGAAACTGTACCCTCTTCCTTCACACTCATTGGAGATAAACCACATATCACATGCATCTGCTTACTATCTAAAACTTCATTTCTGGTTAATGGATCCATTAAGAAAATATCTCCTCATAAAAAGTCTTTCTTCACCTCTATCCAAATGATTTTTCTTGTACCAACAGATATTTTCTCAGCTTTCTTTAACTTCAAGGCTATAGTATGATGTTTACTGGATTGTCAGGATGTGACCATTTGTTCTGGACATCACCATGTCCCCCTAGTGAGAACATTGTCCAAATAGTGGACATTTCCCCCAATTTGGTCTCTATGTGTTCAGAAGTTAACTATGGCTTCAAAATGGCACAGCAAATTGTTGCCTAAGATGGCATTAGAACTGAGGCCATGTTTTTTTCACACTTCAAATATGAACTGTTACTTCCATAATCTATTTCCAGTTCAATATTTCTTGAACCTGTAGGGTAAATTACCTTTTTTCCCAATCCACTCAGCTTACAATATGTCCAACTTAGTTCACAACCACTAGTAGATTTAACAGGGGAAAAACCATTTATTTGTATGCCTGTATCTATGATAAAGGCAGACTGTCTGTCATTGATTTTAATGAGCAAAGTTACATTTGCCACCTGAGCAAGCCCTGCCTCTCTTACTGGATTCACTTTTCATAATGGGGTCAGTGACAGAACTGCTCCAGTTTGCATTTCTTGTATTCACATTTCTTTGGGCACCTCGGTAACTTATATGATAAACTGAGCAATGCTGTAAAGCTGGACAATTTGTTCTCTCCTGTCTAATCTTTGTACAGTAGGTACCAGCTGTGTTCACCTCTATAGTAGCTAACACTATACTTATCCTCATATCTATCCACTGTTCCTTTTGCAAGGAAATCAAATGTGTTGCAGTCCTTCCACGGCATTTACGTAAGTGTGAACATCTCCTTGCAACTAAAAGTTAGCAACTTGTACCAACATCTCATCAACTGATGTGAACTGGTGGACTGTGTCACTACTTCCGTTAAATTTTGTGTGAAGGTATGGAAATTTTCACTTGGTTTACCTAATAAAGTGGAAACCGTCAAACCCACTGGGCTATCAAAACAAAACAAAAAAGTCTTTGGCAGCAGTTCTTGGCATTGCCTCTTACGGCATTGGCCGTGGCAGCACCATCTCTCTGAAAGCAGAGCTCATGATTTACATTTTCTGATTGAAAAATGGCGCGGAATCATCAGGCACCAATGGTGGTGGCACTCAGTATCAGGACGGCACTGGGTAATTGTACTCATGGCATAGTCTTGTGTGAGGGCAGCAGAGGATGTCGGCCAGATCGAACAGCCTTGCACAGTTGGTACTGCTGTGGCAGCAGCAGTGATGGTGACAGTAGTGGATATAATGCGACAGGCAACCCAGACTGACTGCAAAAAGCACTCATCCACTGTGCCACAGCATGGAACCAGAAGGCCCCCCCCCTCTCCCCTGTGGTTTCACTCATCCACTTGTGACTTAGTTATTTGTATCTGGCATCTCAAAGATGAGAAATGGGGTGAATTCAGCACCCCGCCTCTGGCAACAGTTTGTACACCCATTCAGGGGATAATCAGGATTGGAAAGTGGTGTGGGCTTATAATTCATATATGGTACTTGTAGTCAGAAAAAGAAGCTGTTCCTATTTATTTTCTCATGGAGATTACATGGTATGGATTGCCAGGGGGATGAGAGAATCTCAGAGGAGATGGGAAATGCAAAGATAAAGAAGACTAAGCTATTTACCGGTAGTGTCTGTGCTGGTGGCACCTCAGAAAAGAAGAGAGAAACATTTTGCTGCTGCAGCTCTGAAAGCTCTCTGTCTCATAAGTCAGGTAATCTGTCAGTGTGCTTTAGTTGGCAGGACAGCTTTGCTGATGACAATTTGGCCTATTCTGGCATGAACCAGTTGATTGCTGTCACATCAGTGGAAAGACATCCTATTCTCATTCCTCCACAGCCTGAACACCTGTTACTTGCTTGCTATGGCTCTCCTCAGACCATTGTGTCACCTTCCTGGACCTTAACAAGATTTCTCTGATGGATCCATCCATACTTCTGTCCACAGCAAGTCCACTAACCACTATCAGCACATGCATTTTGATAGCCATCATTTCTTCAACCAAAAAATCACTTCCATATAGTCTGGCCACCCATGGATGGCACATCTGTAGCGACAAGAATTCTCTACCCAAGTACATTGCAGTTCTGAGTGCGGCTTTTTCAGAGAGGCACTATCCCATACACTTAAGCCTCAGACAAATTTCCTGTGCCCTATCACTTCACTCTCCTGATTTGACAACTATTCCTCAAGAACCAGCTGCAAAAAGGCATCCCACACCTTCCACCTTCTGACCATCCCCACTCTTGTTGCCCAGAGTTCATTTGTTAACATTTGGAATAAGTTCATAACTTGGGTGGCAAATCACATTTTCACAGCACTTTTCACACTGTGATGGTGATGCACCACAGCAAGTGACAGGGAAAGTTCTGTTAATAATAAAAATACACCTCTTTTTTGTTGCTCTTCTTTGTTATGTATTGATGGTTCACTGTTCTCTTCCTTTCTGTGGTTTATCTTTCTATAATTGTCTAGAAGATAATCAGGTTGATGTTTCAATAATAATATGAATTCCAATGGACTTTCTGCAGAATGACACATATATTTTCAGTCATTTTGCTTCACACGTGTAGCAAATAAATTTCTATCGTATAGTTCATAAATAAAATAAATTAACTGTCTATCTTTGTTTGAGGAGTCCATAATCATCATTGTAATTGCATCCAGTATTTAGAAATATATACATTTAAGCATGGTATACATTTTCTTTCAAATATTCATCCACAGTATAAAAAGATTTCTCTGTCAGGTTATCTTTGAGAACTTGTTGAAATTTTGGCAGTTCTGTATGAACACATTTGATATGTAGTGGGAAAGCATTGAACAGTTTAATGCTGGAGTACCAGAGTGAGACGTTTCATTTCGACATGTAGATTGTTTTTGTTTCTGGTGTTATAACCATGGAATTTACTGGTGTCTTGGTAGATAGAATAGTTTTTGCACATAAAGGTCAGAAAGGAAAAAATATACTGTGAGGCAGATGTTAGGATACCTATCTTTCAAAACAATTGCCTGCAAGAGTGTCTTTGATGGACCGCACACATTATTCTAATTGCTTTTTTTTGGACAGTGAAAACTTTTTTTGCAAGTGTTTGACACCAGATACAAAAAAGTGGAAAAAAATTGAAGAGCACAGTGAGAACAGAGCCCAGATAGGAAAGAGTTAGAACAGAGTGCACCAGAAATTAAGAATGAATACACCCAGCTAGGGAATGCATGACTCACTGTGTGTTGTGCGTTCCAAGGTCAGCAGACCCCTTGTGCATTCTATGCACAAAATTATCAACTTTTATCATTTATTTTGTCCATTAGCCTCTAATTCTTATGAACCTTCTGCATGCATTAGTTTTCATGTCACATAATAGATTATACAATAGCGTACGAAAAATTTGCTTTTCAAGTCTTTCAAATTATGTTGCAGGATGAGGTAACTAGCTCATTCTTACATGTTTTCTTAAAAAATGAATTATTTAGTTACTTATGTATAAAAAAATAAATGAAAATTTTTAAAAAACTGGCCGAAAATGTCACCAACATTGAAATTCACTATTTGTCATTGTTACATTTAAAATTCTTCTTTCGTATCTGCATAAAGTACACTGATTCAGTGGGGCAATATGAAATTCTGAAACATATACAAAATAATATCAAACTTAAAAAAAATATCTATCATAGTAAACACAAGTAAATTATACACAGTTTAAGAAATTTAAGTTATTTTGTGATAAATGCTGTGCTGACTTCCACACACATTCCTAAACCTAGTACACAAAAATGTCAAAGTTTTATTGTGTGATAAATAATTCTAGGCAGCAAAAAGAGATGCTCTAATGGCCGTTTTTCAGCTTCCAGAGTCTTTCTTCTTTCTCATGATCCATTATATACCACAAAGAAAGTTATATTAAGAACTGAATAAATGCTCAGGAATTGATGGAGACTTGCACTTAAAGATTACTCTAAACATCAACAAATAATATTGTACAAAAAAAAATTATTTCTCATTAAAGAACATAATAAAATACAAATCAAGACATATTTACAACCTGCAGAAAATAATACAGCACAAGCAAAAGTAATAAGTTACCGTATCTAAATCATTTGCTCAAAAATGTTGGAAAAATTGTAACTACTTAGTTCTTTAAATTCCAGTAGAAATCACTTTGTTTCTACAACATTCCAGTAAGAATCCTGTCCATTAGTTATCTTTACATTTTTGTTTGTATGGTTTCAATGTGGTAACATTTTTTAGCCCAAGAACCTATTTAAATTTAGGAAAATCAATCGGTTGGCATTGGGATGAGGTTACTTAAGGACCTCAAGTGGACGAATATAGATATCAAAAAACTTTTTAAATCAGATGTTAACATTTTAGATTTCTCTTGTGATTTAACAATGGCATAGTCTCCAGTGTTAAACTTAGTGATTTTGACCTTGTTATCATATGTCTTTTCTTTCATATCTCTTCCTGCTTTTTCATGGTTTCTCTCGTAACTGCGTCATGTTCTTGAGCAGACATGACAGTACATGGTGGATAATCTAATAATGCAGAGACAAGATTTGCTGGTTTATTGTGAAACATAACTTCAAAAGGTGAAAATCCTGTGAAACTGTGTTACAAACTATTCATTACATCTTCAAAATCACTGATGTATGTAGCGTGTTTGTGGCTACAGTATGTGTGACATAGACAGTTAATTTCATGCATATATCTCTCTGCTTGATTGGATGAAGGATTATAAACTAAAATTAAAATGTGTCTAATAAAGATTTTTCTATGAATGACTTCCAACACTTAGATACCAACTGTGATCCACTGTCTGACAGGATTACTGTAGGTTTTGCAACATTTTTGAAGGTAACCTTTTCAATTTTGGCAATAATCTTACTTGCAGCTTTTCTGTCAGAATATAATTTTATATATTTGGAGAAAACATCAACCATAGCAAAAATATAACAATAACCAGTTTTACATTTTGGTAAACTTCCACAAAAATCCACAGCAACTAAATCTGTAGGTTTCTCATGTGTTATGTTTTGCATATCGTCTTGACTACTTCTGTTACTTACCTTGACTTTACAACACCTGTCATAAGTAGATAGTTCTTTAGTTCTTTCCAACCTTTTTAGGTGTAGTACAGAAACAGACATTTTCTTGTAGCTTTTGTATACAATTTTGAATACCACAGTGTCCATCACTTTCATGTATATATTTAATTAACTGTCCAGCTCCTTCTGCCAGCCGACATGACTTCCAATCATCAGTATCTACATCTGTTCTCCCAAAAAGAGTTCCTTTGTATACTTTATAATACCTCTCCAATTTTTTATAACCTCTTTTGCCTAACCAACTTTTTATATATCTCCAGTTTGAATCATGGTTTTGGTTCCTTCTGATTTTGTTGCACATCACCCTATTAATTTTCTCATTATGTATACCCTTCATATATCTGGTTTTAAACTCTTTTTTCCTCATCTGATCAAAATTTTTATACCTGCACCCAATGGTATCCTTGACAATGCATCTGCACAACATTGTCTATACCTTTAATATATTTAATTTCATAATTATATATCTAAAAAGAAAGATGATGAGACTTACCAAACAAAAGCGCTGGCAGGTCGATAGACACACAAACAAACACACAAAATTCAAGCTTTTGCAACAAATGGTTGCTTCGTCAGGAAAGAGGGAAGGAGAGGGAAAGACGAAAGGATGTAGGTTTTAAGGGAGAGGGTAAGGAGTCATTCCAATCCCGGGAGCGGAAAGACTTACCTTAGGGGAAAAAAGGACAGGTATACACTCACACACACACACATATCCATCCGCATATACACAGACACAAGCAGACATTTGTAAAGGCAAAGAGTTTCATAATTAAATTGTTGCAGATATATTCCCCATCTGGTAAGTTCGTTGTGATATAGTCTACATTCCTGTAGGTAGTGTAGTGTGAGGTGCCAAATCCCAGATTGCGCGGCCCCTCCTGCCGGAGGTTTGAGCCCTCCCTCAGGCATGGGGGTGTGTGTGTTGTTCTCAGAATAAGTTAGTTTAAGTAGTGTGTAAATCTAGTGACCAATGACCTCAGCAGTTTGGTCCCTTAGGTATTCACACAGCTTAGTGCTTTGTGGTCTGAATATACAATTATTCTATTACCCAACAAATAGGTTCTGAATTTAATAAGTGCCCAGTAAACAGCTAACAATCCCTTCTCTGTAACTGCGTAAAATTTCTCATGTTTTAACAGCATTCTACTTGCAAAGACAGTTGTGTCACGTGTGATTTCCCCATTAACTTCATTTCCTGAAATAGTTCTGCTCCCAAACCATAATCAGTCTTATCTGTGTGTAATAAAATGATAGGCAAAAATCTGGTCTGTGTAACATATTTTGATTATTCAATTCTTTATTAATGTTTTCAAACACTTTCTGACATTCTTGGGTCCAAATCCAATTAGTCTTCTTTATAAATAAATTGCTTAAACAGGATGCATTCAAACATTGTCCACTCATAAATTATCAATAAAATCCATAAACAGACTTCTACTTTGTGGTGATGGAAAATCTGAGATTACTTTAATTTTATCAGGCTCTGTCAAGATTCCTTTCCCAGTAATTACATGACCTAGGAATTTTAGTTCAGGGACAGCAAATTTACATTTTTTGAGTTTCAGGGTCATACCTCATTCTCTGAATTTTTCACATACCTGTTTCAGCAACGTCAACTGTTCTTCCTAACTTTGTCCAGTTACCAAAACATCATCCATATAAATACACTCGTGGAAAAGGAAAAAAGAACACATTGACACCGGTGTGTCAGACCCAACATACTTGCTCCGGACACTGCGAGAGGGCTGTACAAGCAATGATCACACGCACGGCACAGCGGACACACCAGGAACCGCGGTGTTGGCCGTCGAATGGCGCTAGCTGCGCAGCATTTGTGCACCACCGCCGTCAGTGTCAGCCAGTTTGCCGTGGCATACGGAGCTCCATCGCAGTCTTTAACACTGGTAGCATGCCGCGACAGCGTGGACGTGAACCGTATGTGCAGTTGACGGACTTTGAGCGAGGGCGTATAGTGGGCATGCGGGAGGCCGGGTGGACGTACCGCCGAATTGCTCAACACGTGGGGCGTGAGGTCTCCACAGTACATCGATGTTGTCGCCAGTGGTCGGCAGAAGGTGCACGTGCCCATTGACCTGGGACCGAACCGCAGCGACGCACGGATGCACGCCAAGACCGTAGGATCCTACGCAGTGCCGTAGGGGACCGCACCGCCACTTCCCAGCAAATTAGGCACACTGTTGCTCCTGGGGTATCGGCGAGGACCATTCGCAACCGTCTCCATGAAGCTGGGCTACGGTCCCGCACACCGTTAGGCCGTCTTCCGCTCACGCCCCAACATTGTGCAGCCCGCCTCCAGTGGTGTCGCGACTGGCGTTAATGGAGGGATGAATGGAGACGTGTCGTCTTCAGCGATGAGAGTCGCTTCTGCCTTGGTGCCAATGATGGTCGTATGCGTGTTTGGCGCCGTGCAGGTGAGCGCCACAATCAGGACTGCATATGACCGAGGCACACAGGGCCAACACCCGGCATCATGGTGTGGGGAGCGATCTCCTACACTGGCCGTACACCACTGGTGATCATCGAGGGGACACTGAATAGTGCACGGTACATCCAAACCGTCATCGAACCCATCGTTCTACCATTCCTAGACCGGAAAGGGAACTTGCTGTTCCAACAGGACAATGCATGTCCGCATGTATCCCGTGCCACCCAACGTGCTCTAGAAGGTGTAAGTCAACTACCCTGGCCAGCAAGATCTCCAGATCTGTCCCCCATTGAGCATGTTTGGGACTGGATGAAGCGTCGTCTCACGTGGTCTGCACGTCCAGCACGAACGCTGGTCCAACTGAGGCGCCAGGTGGAAATGGCATGGCAAGCCGTTCCACAGGACTACATCCAGCATCTCTACGATCGTCTCCGTGGGAGAATAGCAGCCTGCATTGTTGCGAAAGGTGGATATACACTGTACTAGTGCCGACATTGTGCATGCTCTGTTGCCTGTGTCTATGTGCCTGTGGTTCTGTCAGTGTGATCATGTGATGTATCTGACCCCAGGAATGTGTCAATAAAGTTTCCCCTTCCTGGGACAATGAATTCACAGTGTTCTTATTTCAATTTCCAGGAGTGTAGTAAGTTTTTCTACCATATCCTGGCCAAGTACATAATCTAATGCTCTTAAAAACTCAGTATAGATGAGTTCAGACCAAAAGGTATGACCAGCATCACAAACATCTACCACTGTAAAGAGAGGCAGTATATTTACAAGATTCAGGAGCTAAAGATACCTGATGAATCTGGAAGTTAACTCCAAACTAGACATAATCTGAATATTTTTAAATTTGTGTAAAAGTTCATCAGCGTTTTCAGGTAGATCTATTTCTCTGTACAAATACTTGTTCAAATGCCTAGAATCACAAACCAGTGTCATTCCTCCATCTCTTTTGGAAGCAATGACTAATGGGTTATTAATTTGGGCTAACACTTCTCTCAGTGATGTCATAAATTACCATCTTAAGCAATTCTTTCTCAACTGCAGGTCTCTTAGCTACAGGTACACAATATGATTTTATAAAGAATGGTTGATGTGGTTTTAGCTGTAAAGTACACTGATATCCTCTCACTCTGCCTGGAATATTACTAAACACATCACTATAATCTCATAACAAAGATTCCAATGCAATTTTTTGATTATCATTTAACCCTTTTGCTTCTGAAATCTTAGTGTCTACAAGTTCTTTAAATTCTGCTTCATTTGTGTCTAATCCTGGAATATCTTTGACTACAAATCCACTGTCTTTTTAACACTGTATTCTATTTCTTTTCTCCTGCTCATAAGATATAGTTAACTTTAGTAAAATCAGTACAAATACAGTCTCCATCAACTGCACTGATAATCAAGTTCTGCCCTCTCCAATCAAAACCTGCTTTCACACTAATTATCCATGTCATGCCAAGGACAAGACCTTCACAGAGAGCTTGAATTATTAAATATCCATGCGTAAAAGTCTCTCCCTCAATTGTAAAAGTTATTAAAGCCTGACTTTTAACCACTTTACTATGTTTTCCAGTTGCACCTTTAATCCATACTCCAATTACAGGTAATTCTACATAGTCCTCATTATGGTTTATTTTTTTATCTTAGGATTTTGATATTCCAGAGATGTGACTGCCTGTGTCAGCAAGGATGATCCTGTTCTGACCCTAATGAACAGACAACAAATTTCAGTACATTTATAGTCCTAACATCCTCATATGACAGTTCATCTTCTATCTCTTCAAAAAAGCCTCTAAAATCATTGTTGCTCTTACCACTTTCATTGCCATGACACACTTTCATTAAACTAATATAACAATGAAAGTAATCAATTATTGACAATTCCTTCTCATCCCATCCTGTAAGTCTCCCCTGACCCAGGATTCTGGTTGACTTTTCTGAACTGTACCTCTTTCCCTAAACCTCTCCACTCCTTACCTTCACCCCGGTTCCTACCCCTTCTACCAGAAGAAGGAGTCACTGGTTGCGAAAGCTTGTAAAAGTTAAACCCTTCTGTGTGTGTGTGTGTGTGTGTGTGTGTGTGTGTGTGTGTGTGTGTGTGTGTGTTCCGCTGCTGCTATTTGGTGAGTACACATTATATTTTCATTAAACTAACATGAATATCATTGTCACTGTCACTGAGAATTTCATCAATCCATATGCACTTACCTGTTTCACTTGGAACAGCACTGTGGTACTTGTCTTTAAGTTGTTTTACAATAATGTGTTTAATTTTATGCCACCAGTGTGGTTACAAAGTTAAACACAGATTTTTTATAATTATTCAAAGCTTTCATCTTTCTCACTAGCATCACTATTTAAGCACATATTATATAAAAAGGATTCATTCTCATTCATAACATTTAACAGCTGACTGTCACTGTTACAACCAGTAACAGAATTAGTATGATCATCTATACATGCCTCCTTACTAGTAATTAAATCAAGAGCTTTATTTGGTGTGTTATAGTCATTAATTTCCCATTATCCTTTAACAGCATCATAGCTACTACTGCACATTTATATACTAATACCTAAACAAACAAAATACTTTTCTGCCTCATTAATATTCTCATCATCATCACTTACCTTCAATTTATTATGTTCAAAAATACCATAAACATCATTAATATCATAAAAATTTACCAATATCACGACTTCTTAATTTACTACTGTTTAAGGACTGTAATATAACATGGCGAATATGTTTTTTGTTAGTGAAGTTTGGGATGTGTATTGTTGCTTAACACAAAAGAAAAAATATACCACATCATATTACAGATATCTCCACCAAATAAATAGTACGTATCTTGTGTAATCTGGGGTGCTGCTTCTTAATGCTGCCATAGATTCATTTTGATGTTCCTGCATCGCCACATAGGAATCATGCAATGATAGAAATAAGTTCCAGTGTTTCTTGTTCACAAAGAGTTTTATTTTGCATGCTAGAACTTCAGCAGTACACTATATGCGTAAAATTGATTTAAGACTGTCTCATGACTGACATAAGACTGACCTATGACTGCGTACAAATCGCTTCTATTTACATAAGACTCAAACTAGCTTCTTGTATGAAGGTGTAAAACTGTATGATAAACTGCCGCAGAAAATAAAAGAAACAGATGACATGTACCACTTTACGAAAAATCTTAAATTGTTTTTGCAGGAACACTGCTTTTACACTATAAGTGAATTCCGTAGTAGAAAATGATTGTAAATAACTTTTGTTTCGCAATATTTAACCAAATGTAATGTTTTGATAACGAGCAAAAATGATTGTAAGTAACTTATATGTCACAATGTTTAACTACATGTAACAACAAACTGTATAAATATATGAATGTACACAAACTGACAACATTCATATATTTTACAATGTCCACGGATGGCTAAATAAATAAAAAAAATAAAAATAAAAAAACATGGTTTGAAAAAAATTATTGTCATTGTTACTGTAGTAACATGATTCACGTTTCTGTCACACTTCACATACTGTAGACCAGGAACTGTCTGCTAAGCATGCCCGATGTGAACTGAACTGGGCACGGCCCGTGCTGCCTTCATTGTTATTGTTCTGCCGGCAGAGGGCGAGGCCGAATTCTCACGTGCCCTCTGGTGGACGGGACTTTAATTGCAGCAACTACTGTCCGTGATGTGCCATGCCGATGTGCGCCTCCCACAATCTTTCTGGTGGCTACTGCAGTTACATATTAAATTTTTAGATTTATACAATTACAATTTCATACAAAGATAGGAAAGAATCTGTTTCTATTGAAATTATAAGTTATGTTTTATCATTGCAACAATATATTTCGTTAATCTGCATATATTATTTTACTTACTTAAAGGATAATCACCCAATCATTTTCAGGTGAACAAAGGGACTAGTTTTATTAAATGAAAGGCCTACATTCAATTAATTAAATTTTTTACAAGTAAAACTTTACATTCCTATATAGTCAGGATTATAGTTCAGTTAACTAACACTAATTAAAACATGAGTATGCTTAATTCTGACTGAAAAATCATCATGTCGTATTTCAATTAGGGATACAGTTAGTTTATTTTTGACTTAACAAAGCATAAAAATAGTTGTCTCTTGATGACTAGAAATATAGGAACTTTAATCATTAATTACTCCATAATTACAATAGCATTTCATTCCTACCGTGTGCCTGAACTTTGTGTTATATGCAAACTGCGATGGTACATTTCCTTCTTTCTACGTACTGGTGAGGCCCAATGTGACCAATGTCAAAAAATAGCCTAAATTACTGTGAATTACTAATTTGCTGCACAAAAAATCTTCGGTGTATTTGAATCCAGATAACCAGAAAAGATGAAGTCAAAGCAGCGTGCGCATGTGCGTGTGTGTGTGCATGCACCCTCATGGTTGCACATGCTGCATGTTGCTTTGCGCATGTGTATGTATGTATACTAGCTCAAAAAAGAATTCGTCAAAAAGCTGGCAAAGTTTTCACTCTTGGTTATGTGCCTGTTGACAACTCAGTGCCTCTGCTGCTCAGTCACTTTAATATCCATGCCTGCCAATAATGCATTGGCAACGGAAGATGTATAACCAACAATGATGGTAACCAGCGAACTGGGTATGATGGTCATTGACAAGACGTATCCATACCATGTGTGTTGGAGAGAGCCTCTTGTTTCCAAGATATCATGTTAAGGAAGCTGCTGGCTCAAGCCAATTGTGTATTTACTATCTTAGCAGCTTGATGTGTGAATATTTGATCACTTAGACATTTGTGTATTTGGGGGAATCTCTTATTGCTTCATCTCTTGATTATGTGTGCAGTTGACATTCTGGCTGTATATCATCGATGTATACTTCATAGTAAACATATTACAGCACAAAGAATGTTACCAACTTATATCTTACCACTCTTTTTTCAATTTAAATACATACACACGGAATTAAACAAGCCATGTATGGCCATATATGGGTCCATTTATGTATTAATGTTTGTCTAATAAAATAATTGTCAAATGTTATAAGTCTCAGTGGTGGAATTCTTTTGGTAAATATGAGTAATAAGATACCATTTTCAATTCCTTTCAGCAACAAAGTGCTATACAACATTGGTAACACTACTTCATGTATAAGTAGACTGCATTAATAAATTTGTTTCCAAATAACTCAGCACCAATCAGAAAGTATTATGTGGTACGTAAGAAGAGCGATTAAAAGTGTGGTTATAAGAAATGTTTTCTGTATATTACAGATTTCGGGACACAAGTTCTTCTTGTGATGCATCAACAAAACGATATGTAATTACAAACCCACCTGATGATTTTTCGCTCCTACCTACAGATCAGGTACGTTTTTCATAAGACAACAGTATATTCTATTTCCCAACATGATGTTTTTATGCAAGCTGCAGTTTAATTCAAATTAATGATATTATGAAAAGGATAGTTACTAATCATCATACAGTGTAGATGCTAATTCACAGTGCAGAATAGGCCCAACAAAAAGACTGTCACACAGTAAGCTTTCAACCAACAAGGGTTTGTCAAAAATTGACAGCACACACACACACACACACACACACACACACACACACACACACACACACAACTCACACACCCATGATTACTGTTTCTGGCAGCTGAAGTCAGACTATGAACATCAGTGCATGATGAGAGAGGCATGAGAGTGGGGGTAAGGAAGGGGCTGGGACGGACAGGGGGAGGTATTGCAGGGTAGGGGTGGGGGACAGTAAAGTGCAGCATACAGGGGCAAGGTGGAGAAAGCGTAGGGCAGTCAGATGCAGTCGGGAGGATAAACAAAGAGCAGGGGAGAGGGGGGAAAGCAGGAAAGGAGAGAAATAAAAAGACTGGCTGTGTTGGTGGAATAGAGAGCTGTGTAGTGGTGGAATGGGAACAGGGAAAGGACCAGATGGGTAAGGACAATGACCTTCAAAAGGTAAAGCCAGGAGGGTTATGGGAGCATAGGATATATTGCTGGGAGAGTTCCCACCTGCACAATTCAGAAAAACTGGTGTTGGTGGGAAGGATCCAGATGGCACAGGCTGTAAAGCAGTCATTGAAATGAAGAACATTGTGTTGGGTGGCATGCTCAGCAACAGGGTGGTCCATTTGTTTTCTGGCCACAGTTTGTTGATGGCCATTCATACAGGCAGACAGCTTGTTGGTTGTCGTGCCGATGTAGAATGCAGCACAGTTGTTGCAGTTTAGCTTGTAGTTCACATGACTGGTTTTACAGGTAGCCCTGCCTTTGATGGGATAGGTTACATAGTTGAAACCCTGGTGGAGAATGTAATTCAGTTGCCCCAGTCCTGGGTGGTACTGAGTCACAAGGGGGAATGCTCCTCTGTGGCTGGATGGTGGGACTTTGGGAAGTGGTGGGTGACTGGAAAGATAAGGCATGGGAGATCTGTTTTTGTACAAGATTTAAGGGGTGATTACAGTCTGTAAAGGCCTGAGTGAGACCCTCAGAGTATTTTGAGAGGGACCGCTCATTACAGCCTAGCCACGGGTGGCTAGGCTGTAAGGAAGGGGCTTCTTGAAATGGAATGGGTGGCAACTGTCGAAATGGAGGTATTGCTGGTGGTTTGTAGGTTTTTTATGGACAGAGGTACTGATGTAGCCATCTTTGAGGGGGAGGTCAACATTGAGGAATGTCGCCCCAGCTTCTTCCTTACCCCAACCCAGTTGCCTCTCCCTTTATGCACTGCTGTAGTCTGGTTTCAGCTACTGGAGACTTGGGTCATGTGTGTGTGAGTTGCATTTGTGTGTGTGTGTGTGTGTGTGTGTGTGTGTCTGTGTGTGTGTGTGTGTGTATTTTTGACAAAGGCCTTTTTGGCCAAAAGCTTATTGTGTGTCAGTCTTTTCATTGTGCCTATCTGCGACTCAGCATCTCCACTATAGGCTGAGTATCAACTATTCTTTTCAGAATATTATTACATTCCATCATGCATTTTCGATCGTTTAATTCAAATTAACTTATAAATAACTGCAGGATGGTGATCTGTATTTCACAAAATCATGAATAACTGGATTCCAAGTAAATCTATGGTATCTAGTAATAGAAGCTGGTGACCCACCCTGGCTTTGCAAAAGTTGCTTTTATTTGTCTGTGGCCAGATGATTTGTCTGGCGTAGCAATGGAAAAATATGCACACAAACCTTTCTCATGAATCAGTTTATTAGTAAAAACCATATCAAAATTTGTTCAATAGTTCTTGAGATTATCTTTAATATACAGACTGAAATTGCATCAAGGGACTTTAAATAAATTATATCAGTATAGATATTTTATAGTAACATTGCAGGCACTGTTATTCAATACATAATACACTCATACTTAAATTTAAACAATTAAATTTTAATAAGTATTCAATTATATTCCTTACAGCAGACACACACACATATTTTTATGTTCTAAGTTAAGGTTATTAATCTACAAGTAAAGAAAAATTACTAATATGCTATAATTGAAAAAACTTGTACAGAAGAGAAATTTTGCTCTGGTATATACTTCAATCAAAGTCACATTGTGATTTATGTTTCTGTGAGTCGAGAGGTAGAGGCTGGGCAAGCATCAGCAAATCACAGCTTTTTCTAGGGTTCTACGTTCTCCCTGTGTTGCCTGATCTGCAGGCACAAGTGGCAGTGCCTTGCTGGGCAACACAGCCTCTAAAAGGGAATCAGGGAGCCAGGCAAGGCAGACTACATTTCTCTCTGTCTCTTTCTCTCTCTCTCTCTCTCTCTCTCTCTCTCTCTCTCTCTCTCTCTCTCTCTGCCCCCCCTTTTCAGTCCTCTCTTTGCCCCCCCCCCCTTTTCAGTCACATGTGACTTAGTTATTTGTATCTGGCATCTCAAAGATGAGAAATGGGGTGAATTCAGCAAACTAGTGGGTTGATATATGACAGATTTCTCTCCATGAAACCTACTCACTCACTACTAACTACCTCACTGGAATGTAAATTAATGCAGAACAAATGGAGACATAAATATGGAATATTTATAGCACCACCATTAGGAAAATGAGATTTAAAAGACTTCAGTTGTTTCAGTCCACAGATGAAGCTCATTGCCTTTTTGCATTTAAAATACGAATACAATTTCTCCAAAAAATAATTCTACATCATATCGTTGAACAGAATTGTGTATTGTATACCTGCATTGCTATTCATTTACAAATTGTAGATTTTTTAAAAATATTCTCAGACCTCAGCAAATTGTTGACACATTCTAAAATTTGCTAATTACATATGTATCCCATTGCAAGTTCTAATGACCCACACTACAATTTTACCTCTTCCTCTTCATTTCCTACCATTATCAAATTAACTATTCCTTGAAGCCTCACAATGTGTCCTATTGTCAACCAATACTTTCTTTTGGTCCTGTTGCATCATAAATTTCATTTTTCCCCAATTTGATTCACTGTTATTCAGTCTACTCATCTGATCTTCAACATTCTTCAATAGCACCATATTTCAAAAGCTTGTAATCTCTTCTTACGTGAATCACTTATCGTCTATGTTTCACTTCCACACAGGGCTATTCTCCAGACACATACCCTTAGAAAAGGATTCCTAACACATAAATTTATGTTAGTAGTTAGCAAATTCCTCCTTTTTCGTAAATACTTTCCATGCTGTTGCCAGTCTGCATTTCTATCTTCCGTTCCTCATCTGTCATAAGTCATTTTCCTGCTGAAATAACAAAACATACCTTCTACTTTTAGTGTCTCATTTTGTAATCTAATTCCCTCAGCATTGCTTGGTTTAATTGGACAAAATTCCATTAATTTTGTTTTACTTTTATTGATGTTCATCTTATAACCTGTTTTCAAAACCAACCATTCGAATGAACTGCTCTTCCAAGTCCTTAGTTCTACATGATAAAATTACAATTTCATCAGCAAATTGCAAAGTTTTTATTTCTTCTCCATGAACTATAATCCCTTTCCAGATTTATCCTTGGTGTGCTTCACAGCTTGCGCAATGCAGAGATTGAATAACATCAGAATATGCTACAACTCTGTCTCATTTCTTATCAATTATTGCTTCCCTTTCATGTTCTTTGATTCTTAAAATTGCAGTCTCATTGCTGTACAAGCTGAAAATAACTTTCAGTCCCTATATTTTATCCCTCCAACCTTCAAAACTTCAAAGAGTGCAGTTAAGTGTACATTGTCAAAAGTTTTCCCTATACCTAAAAATTGTGTAAACTTATTTTCAAAGACAAATAATTGTGGATCCAATATTAGTAGTAGTGGTTTCTTTCATCCACAGATCACTTTTAAAAAGTATTGGGGATGTCTTGGTATTAAAATTTAAGAACAACAAGCAGTAATTTTTTAAATCCGTAAATCGCTTTTGCAAAGCTGTTGGACATGTCCTGGTATTAAAATATAAGAACAACATAATTCATATATACAGCCATTTATGTACTTACAGGTCTAGTTTGACAAGGATGGGACAGGTAGTAGGCAGTGGCTTTATACTAGGAACCATCCTGGCATTTGCCTTAAGTAATTTAGGAAAACCACAGAAAAGCTAAATCAGGATGGCCAGATGAAAATTGGAGCTTCCACCCTGCCAAATACAAGGCCACTCTGTTTGAAACAGTTCTACCTCCTGAGGATTGTTCCTAGTGTACGTTCTGTTTTAGGAGGAAGTCATTTAGTAATGAAGAAGGCTAGTGCTACACTGCCTCTTGGGATCCTACATTTCTCTGGAATCCAAACTGATCCTCCCCGCAGTTGTCCTCTACCAGTTTTTCCATTCTTGAGCAAATAATTTGTGTCAGTATTTTGCAACCATGATGTGCCAAACTGGTTGTTGGGTAACATTCACACATATCATCACTTGCCATCTTTGGATTTGGAATTATTACGTTCTTACAGAAGTCCAAGGGTATTTCACCAGTCTTATATATCTTGCATACCAGATGGAGTAATTTTCTCATGGCTGACTCTCCCATAGACCAAAGAATTCTATAATGTCTACATTTTTTTAAATTTTGTCTTTGAATATGGCTTGAAGAAATTTTTGATAAGAAGTAGAAAATAAATTAAGGTTGACAAATAACAATATTTGAAGGATAGATTGCTGCTGACCACATAGGGGAGGTGTTGAGTGATGGATAGGCATAATGAAAAACACTGCTAAACATTTAAGTATTTGAAAATAAAGGTCCTTTTTCTGAAATACAAGACACATACACATTTGCACAAGCTCAACTCAAACTCACACACATACATGGCCCCAGTGCCCATAGGCAGTGACCACGTCTGTGTGAGTTGTATGTGTTTGAATGTCTGTGTGTTTTATATTTCTTGTACTGCAGCCTTTTTTATTGTACTTGTCTGCAACTCTACGCTTCCTGTATATGGTGACTGGGACTTTACCCTTATATTGTTTTTATTCCACTCTGGACTTTAAGTTGGCACACAGTTATTATATCATTTACAGTTATTTGTTTCTGTTTAACCACTCTGAAAGTTTGACAAAGAATTTTCTAGTGTTGACTGCAGTCTTTCTAGACCAGATTCAGTGAATAATACACTTGTGTCATTAAAAAAAAAAAAAACACAGATTTTTGGAGACTTACCCGGTATACATTCAACAACATCATCTACTTCAAATGAAAACAGTAACTGTCCTAGAATTAAGCACTGGCAAATTCCAGGTTTCATTAATTATTCACATGCAAGGAAAATTCTGTTTATTGGTTTATTCTGGACATTGAATTTATACTGAAATTTCACTTTAGTCCTGTAGTTTTCTAGCCATATGCTGTGCACCTTTCATCCGTTCTTTCTAATTTTCCTAGTTGGATTTTGAAGATACAGAATATGAAATACTTTTGAAAAGTCTAATAAAGTCCTAGTGAAGTTGAAGTATACTCTAACAATTCAGAGTTGCTGTTTTAAGGCTGTTGTGTTTAAAGGTACAAGGTGAATATTTAGTTAAGATATTTTTGTGAGTGTAGATGAACACATTTGAACAGAAGTTCTGTTGTGATGCAGCTCTGTAGTTGGATACTACATCAGTAGGATGTTTTTGTGTAGCAGTATCTGTGTTGAGAATACCCAGAAAGACATTATTCTGTAAAGAGAGAGTGCAGATAACTGATAATGATATTGTTATGTGCTAAGCCCCTGCTTTTAAAGCAGAGTCAGGTAATTCATCAGTGCTGTTTGAGGGTTTATTACTTGACAATTTTCTTTGATTCTTATGTGAAGTTAAAACTATGGCTGCAAGTACAAAAATAACATATAAAGAAAGTGAATCTGATCCAACTGATTTTTAAGTAATGTGACTGCCAAGTAAATGAAATGCCAGTAGGAGCAAATTCAAAGATCGTGTTTAATGGACTGACAGTGAAATTGCCTAGAACTTACTGATCATTTTGCATAACTATGAGGCACACAGAGATTGGAATTAATCTAGCAATAATTTGTCCTGTTCATTTTATCCATGGCCTTTCAGATTCTGTCAGAAGAAAACAGCAGTTGAAAAATAATCAGTATACAATTTTTGGCGTTGATCATCATTGTTTTCAGAGGATAATTGTCTGCAAGATATCAGATACAAAATATACTTAGAGGATAATTGATTTGTGAGCTTTTCTGAATTGCCTCACAAAATAAGCAATCATAAAAGGAGAGGGTTACAGACATAAAACTGATCATCATCATCTTGAACATTTTTAGCCCCAGGCTGAGTCTGTTTGGAACATAAGCCTCGCCATGTACAGTCCTGTTTTCCCCACCATCTTTCTGTATTTACTCTGATCCAGTTCTTGCCTCTTTTTTCAACACACTCTCCAGCCATCCATCCCTTTGTCTTCCTCTAGTTTGTTTTCTTCGCATCTTTATTTCATGTATCTTCTTGAGAATCTTCATGTTTTCCATTCTCTTTAAGTGTCCATATCATTTTAGCCTTGATATTTCTATCCTGCTCTGCAAAGGTTCCTCTTTCAATGTTTTCCTTACCTTTTCATTCCTCATCCTACCTCTCCTTGTTACTCCTATCCTACTTCTGAAGAACTTCATTCCCCATACCGGTAATCTTCTTCTTCTTTTGTTTCACTCTCTTTGGGGTACGCTGGATCAATTATTTCTTTGCGTGTTGTTCTTTTCTTAGGGCCCAGTATTTCTTCATTCTTTCTGATCTTCTTTTCCTCTCTTCTTCCGAGATGCAGAGTTTGGACTTTCGTCTATATTTATCTTGGAACCTTATGTTTTCATCTTTAGTAATTAATTTAGCTGTCCGATCAGTAAGTGAATTTTCTGAAATCTTTAATTGTACTAGGTCTTTCTCAGTTTCTTTAAACCAGTTGGCTTTTGTTTTGTCTTCACGGAAAAAGTCAAAGATTTGATTAGTTAATCTGTTGGAATTCATTCTGAGAAGATGACCATAAAAATTTATCCTCCTTTTTTGCATAGTATCTGAAAGTTTTCAATTTTCTTGTAGAGAGTTTCATTTTTGATGTATATAATCTTATTTTCTTAAAATTTTGATCCTATGATTTTTCTTAAAATTTTTCTTTCCTTTAGCTCAAGTTTCTCCATTTGGCCTTTGAAATTCATGTTTAGTGTTTCTGCTGCATCCAGTGCTTCTGGCTTAATCACTGTTTTGTAATGTGTAATTTTGGACCCCCATGAAAGGGATTTTTTGTTGTATGTATTTTTTGTTAGTTGGAAGGCCAATTCAAGTTTATTTTTTCTGGACTCCATTGCTTTGCTTTCCCCAGCATTCCAACTAATTCATTCTCCGAGATATATGAATTCTTTTACTATTTCAATCTTTTGTTCTTGAACTTTGAGGTATTTACATAATGCTTGATGTTTGTCAATATCTTAGTTTTTTTTCAAAGGAGATGTGAAGCCCTATTTTAGCTGCTTGTTTCTTTAATTCAAGAATTTGCTTCCATGCTTCTTCCATTGTTTCAGCAAATAGGGCCATATCATTTGCAAAGGCAATGCAATTTACTTTAAGGTTCTTCTTTTTGCAACCCAGTCTTATACCACTCTTAATATTTGTGTTCCATTCTCTGACCACTTTCTCAAGTGCACAATTGAACCGCAACGGTGAGAGCCCATCCCCCTGTTGCACTCCCATTTTTATTTCAAAGGGTTGCGATAATTTGCCCATAAATTTAATTTTCGAAAATGTATTTGTAAGGGTTGCTTTTATAATATTGGTTGTTTTCTTATCCAAACCCATTTCTTCCAGGACTGATAATAGAGATTCTCAATCAATCAAATCATATGCTTTTTTGAAATCAGTGACGGAGATTACATATGTCTTTGCCCTTGATTTTTGGTATGCCATGATGTTTTTGAGGTTTAGTATTTGTTCAGAACATGATCTACCCTTTCTAAAACCTCCCTGGTATTCCCCGATTTGTGGGTCCAATTGTGGCTCTGCCCTGTTCAAAAGGACTTAAGAAAGAATCTTGTATGTAATGTCCAGCAGTGATATTACTCTGTAACTGTTGGGGTCTGTCTTCAAACCTTTCTTGTGGATAGGGTGGATGAGACCTGTTCTCCATTCTGTGGGGATCTCTTCTTCTTTCCAGATTTTATCAAAAACACACTGAAGGGATGTAATTGCATTTTTGTCAGCCTTTTTCCATAGTTCAGCTGCTATTTGGTTTTCTCCGGACGCTTTGTTGTTTTTAAGTTCTGAAGTGACCTTCTGTAGTTCTTCAGTCATTGGTGTTTCTGAACCTGGCTTCTCACTGTTATTTGGGATGGATTCAAATTTTTCAAGGATGGGTTCACAATTCAAGAGTTTCTCAAAGTAGCCTGCTAGCATTTTGCAATTTTCTGTGTTATTGTGAGCAATGGTCCCATTTACATCTTGAAATTAGAGGGTGGGTGCTTTGTATCTTGAGAGCCTTTGTTTGAAAGTTCTGTAAAAGCTTCTTGTGTTGTTTTTAGCAAATTCTTCATCAATTTGGAGGAGAGTTTTGTTTTCAAGTGTCTTCTTAATCCTTTTTATATTTTTATCTACCTGTAGTCTATTTACATCTTACCCCTCGCCTCTGTTTATTTATTTATTTATTCATCCGTAGACAACTTGTGTTGTATGGATGTCATCAACTGTATACATGGAATGAGTATATACATAATAGTACTTCTGGTAGTACATATTTCTATGGTGCAACTTAATCATTTGTACACAAAACAAATACACACCAATCTTAGTTACAAATAAATATAAATTTACAAATGTATTCTTGCATGGATTACACAAAACAAATACACACCAATCTTAATTACAGATAAATATAAATTTACAAAGGTACTCTTGCATGAATTGAGGTGAACACATGTCATTTACAGTATTCTTTGACAGTATAGTAACATTTATCTGCTAAATAACTTTTTGCAGCTTTCCTAAAGGCATGTATTCCAGTTTCAGCTTTGATCTCCTCTGGAAGTCTATTATACATTTTTATTCCATTAAATAATAAACTATTTTGGGTTTTTGTTTTGTTTTTTCGTATGAGATGCAAATGGTGGCAGGATCTAGTCCAGTGTTGGTGTATAGATCTGTTTTGTGTGTACTGGTCAATGTGTTTCTTTATATATATCACAGTCTGAAAGATGTATTCACATGGTACTGTCAAGATTCCCATGGTTTTGAATAAATCAGTACAGTGAGCTCTCTTGCTGCTTTTTGTTATTATTCGTACAGCCCTCTTTTGCAGCTTGAAAATTGCTTGTATGTTCTGCACATTTGTACCCCAGAAGGTTATGCCATAACTAATTATTGAATGCACTTATGCAAAGTATGTAGTCTTAGCACATGAACTATTACATACTGACATAATTATCCGGAGTGCATAGCAAGCAGTAGCAATTTTCTTTTCTAGTGCTGCAATATGGTCAGTCCAGTTAAGCTGTGAGTCAACATGCATTCCTAGGAATTTTGTGTTTGTGACACGATCTATAAGTTCATCTTTAACTTTTAGGCCTATGCTATTATGTTTTTTATTTATGTGGAAATTAATAGTTTGTTTTTTTAATATTGAGGGTTAATTTGTTGCTTACTACCCACTTGCATACATGATCAAGAGTTTCTTCAGCTTTGTCTCTCAATTTGTCTGGTGACTCATCACTGATAAGGATGCTGCTATCATCTGCAAATAGTATTGCTTCCCCGTATTTGACACTCTGGGGAAAATCATTGATATATATTAGGAAGAGTATTGGCCCTAACACACTTCCCTGAGGGACTCCTATGTTAATATGTTCTGGTTTGGAAATGTGTTTTGTCAATCTGTTGAACTTTGTTTGTGAGATCTCTACACTCTGTACCCTATTTTCCAAGTACGATTGAAACCAATTATTTACTGTTCCCCTTATTCCTAGTGCCTCCATTTTGTTTAGTAGTATTTTGTGGTCTATCGTGTCAAATGCTTTGCTAAGGTCAAGGAATATGCCTTTTACATGTTCACCTTCGTCAAGTGCTTCTAAGACAAAATTTGTGAAGTGAGTTACTGCTGAACCTGTGCTTCTTCCTGGCCTGAAACCAAACTGTTCTTTACACAGTAGGTTGTACTTGTTTAGGAAATCCATTAGTCTCTTTTTCATTATATTTTCTATTACCTTTGAAAAGGATGAGAGTAATGAGATGGGCCTATAGTTTTCTATATTTTCTGGATCGCCTTTCTTAAATAGAGGCAGGACTTTTGCACATTTTAAGTACTCTGGGAAGCAGCCTACAGTGAAAGATTCATTTATGATGTGTGCCAAAGGATGTTGTATGCTGTCAATGCAGTCCTTCAGTAAGCACACTCTCGTGTTTCTGATGCATAGGTCACTACTGGGATGTAGATACTTCTGTATATCACTTCTTTCCTTTTTTTGGTACATTTTTGTTCCAAACCAGGCTACTAACACTTCGAAGGAATGCTTCTGCCTGTCATCCACATCCACTGATGTCTTTCTTATTTTTTCCATTTTCCTCCATCTTGCTTCCAAAGTACTTAACACTTTTCACCTTCCTCACTTGTTCACCTCGAATCCTTATTCTGCTAGTTTGTCTATTTTTCTTTCTAGTTGTAACCAGGATCACACATTTGTTTACACTGAATTTCATTCCATACCTTCTCATAGTATTCCTCTCTATTTCCCCAGATCATTAAGTCATCTGTAAACACCTTTGCTTTCAGCTTGTCTCCTCTAGTTTTTTCTCCCACTGCAGTCATTATCTTATCCAAGATCACAATGAAGAGGAGAGGTAATGTCGCGCTGCCTTGTTTCACACCACTCGGTAGCTGGAAGCAATCTGTCCTTTCATTTCCCACTTTCATACAACTCAGAATTCCACATTAGATCTTCTCCACTCTAATAGTCTCTTTTACCACTCCCTTTTTTTCTAGTGCTTCCCAGACCTTTCTTCTACAGATGCTATCAAATGTCTTTTCTATGTTGAGAAAGGCCATCACAAGGTCTTACCCAAATTCATAGTGGCACTCCTGGAGGTGCCTCACTGCAACCGTGAGGTCAAAAATTTACCTTCCAGATCTGTTCTTCTCTCATTTTGTTCTTGGCCTTTGTTTGGATTCTGCTTTCCAGGATCTTTTCATACACCTTGGCACAGTGTGGTATCAATGTGAGCCCTCTGTAGTTTCTACAATCCTTCCCACTCTCTTTCTTGAATACAGCAAGAATTATTGTTCTCTTCCAATCTTCTGGAGTCTTCTCATTCCACACCACCATCATCACACAATACAGCCACTGTTTCCCAAGCTCCCATGCTGCCTTCACCATTTTGACATTTACTTCACCTGTACCTGGCATCTTTCCTCCTTTCATCTTGATTAGTGCCATTTCCATTTCTTTCCATGTTAGGTCCCCCCCCCCCCCCCCTCCCCAACCTCTCCTATCACTTTTGACCATTCCATATAGTACTTTCTTACTGCCTCTGCTCATTTATCCAATCTTCTCCCCTCAGCCACTATCTTACTTGCCTCTTTCTTCTTTTTCTTATACCTCTCTTGCTAATTCGGTTCTTTCTGCAAACTTAGTCTGAAGGCCTGGTGTTTCCTTCTATCTCCTTGACTCTCTCATTCCACCATGGTGTCCCCTCCCACTATCTTCTGCCACTTTTCCTGCTGCAGACACCTACCGTAGCTTCTACCATAGCACTTTTAAATCATCCCCATTCGTCTTCTCCTGTCTTTTGTTCATCCTTTGGTAATCTTTCCCTTGTAATCTGTCGGTGTTCTCCCTTAACTTTCTTTTCCTTCAGTTTCCATACTCTTAATTCCCCTTTCCTCATTCTCTGTCTTCTTCCATTCCTAATGCTCATCACCAGTAGCCAGTGGTCACTAAACAATGCCTCAGATGGTGGTACCTTTACATCCATTATAGTCCTCTTCACTTTCCATTCAAGGAGCATGTAATTCACCAACCATTTCTGTGCTAGATTCCTGCTGGCATTACTTAGTTGCTCTCTTTCAACTGAATCCATGAGTTACCTATCACTAAACAATTTCTCTTGCAGAATTCCAGCAATCTTTTTGCTTCTTCATTTCTACATCCCCATCCCAGTCTTAAAAAATGCAAAACTGAGGAAAATGTTAAAACCCCCAAAAATACGAGCAAAAATATATATAATTGGCAGATTTGATTAAAAAACGTAATCCTCTCCAATACATTGTATAAAATCTGTATAAGTGAAGGAAATTAAATGTACAACACAATGTTTATACAATAATTTGTGCTAAAGAATTTCATCAGTTTTTAGAAAATCACAGGTGTGTAACAGAGAGTAAAAACTTGGGAAAAAATTGAAATACGTATTTGGGTATGAGGTAATTGAGCTACACTACTGGCCATTAAAATTGCTACACCAAGAAGAAATGCAGATGATAAACGGGTATTCATTGGACAAATATACACTCCTGGAAATGGAAAAAAGAACACATTGACACCGGTGTGTCAGACCCACCATACTTGCTCCGGACACTGCGAGAGGGCTGTACAAGCAATGATCACACGCACGGCACAGCGGACACACCAGGAACCACGGTGTTGGCCGTCGAATGGCGCTAGCTGCGCAGCATTTGTGCACCGCCGCCGTCAGTGTCAGCCAGTTTGCCATGGTATACGGAGCTCCATCGCAGTCTTTAACACTGGTATCATGCCGCGACAGCGTGGACGTGAACCGTATGTGCAGTTGACGGACTTTGAGCGAGGGCGTATAGTGGGCATGCGGGAAGCCGGGTGGACGTACCGCCGAATTGCTCAACACGTGGGGCGTGAGGTCTCCACAGTACATCGATGTTGTCGCCAGTGGTCGGCGGAAGGTGCACGTGCCCGTCGACCTGGGACCGGACCGCAGCAACGCACGGATGCACGCCAAGACCGTAGGATCCTACGCAGTGCCGTAGGGGACCGCACCGCCACTTCCCAGCAAATTAGGGACACTGTTGCTCCTGGGGTATCGGCGAGGACCATTCGCAACCGTCTCCATGAAGCTGGGCTACGGTCCCGCACACCGTTAGGCCATCTTCCACTCACGCCCCAACATCGTGCAGCCTGCCTCCAGTGGTGTCGCGACAGGCGTGAATGGAGGGACGAATGGAGACGTGTCGTCTTCAGCGATGAGAGTCGCTTCTGCCTTGGTGCCAATGATGGTCGTATGCGTGTTTGGTGCCATGCAGGTGAGCGCCACAATCAGGACTGCATACGACCGAGGCACACAGGGCCAACACCCGGCATCATGGTGTGGGGAGCGATCTCCTACACTGGCCGTATACCACTGATGATCGTCGAGGGGACACTGAATAGTGCACGGTACATCCAAACCGTCATCGAACCCATCATTCTACCATTCCTAGACCGGCAAGGGAACTTGCTGTTCCAACAGGACAATGCATGTCCGCATGTATCCCGTGCCACCCAACGTGCTCTAGAAGGTATAAGTCAACTACCCTGGCCAGCAAGATCTCCGGATCTGTCCCCCATTGAGCATGTTTGGGACTGGATGAAGTGTCGTCTCACGCGGTCTGCACGTCCAGCACGAACGCTGGTCCAACTGAGGCACCAGGTGGAAATGGCATGGCAAGCCGTTCCACAGGACTACATCCAGCATCTCTACGATCGTCTCCATGGGAGAATAGCAGCCTGCATTGTTGCGAAAGGTGGATATACACTGTACTAGTGCCGACATTGTGCATGCTCTGTTGCCTGTGTCTATGTGCCTGTGGTTCTGTCAGTGTGATCATGTAATGTATCTGACCCCAGGAATGTGTCAATAAAGTTTCCCCTTCCTGGGACAATGAATTCACAGTGTTCTTATTTCAATTTCCAGGAGTGTATTATACTAGAACTGACATGTGATTACATTTTCATGCAATTTGGGTGCATATATCCTGATAAATCAGTACCCAGAACAACCACCTCCGGCCATAATAATGGCCTTGATGTGCCTGGACATTGAGTGAAACCGAGCTTGGATGGCATGTACAGGTACAGCTGCCCATGCAGCTTCAACACAATACCACAGTTCATCAAGAGTAGTGACTGGCATATTGCGATGAGGCAATTGCTCGGCCACCAATGACCAGACCTTTTCAGTTGGTGAGAGATTTGGAGAATGTGCTGGCCAGGGCAGCTATCGAACATTTTTTGTGTCCAGGAAGGCCCGTACAGGACCTACAATGTGCAGTCATGCATTATCCTCCTGAAATGTAGGGTTTCGCAGGGATCGAATGAAGGGTATAGCCGCAGGTCGTAACACATCTAAAATGTAACGTCCACTGTTCAAAGTGCCGTCAATGCAAACAAGAGGTGACCTAGACGTAAACGTGTAACCAGTGGCCCCCTATACTATCACGTCAGGTGATATGCCAGTGTGGCGATGATGAATACACGCTTCCAATGTGTGTTCACCACGGTGTCGCCAAACACGGATGCGACCATCATGACGCTGTAAACAGAACCTGGATTTATCCGAAAAAATGACGTTTTGCCATTCGTGCACCCAGGTTCGTCATTGAGTACACCATCGCAGGTGCTCCTGTCTGTGATGCAGTGTCAAGGGTAAGCGTAGCCATGGCCTTCGAGTTGATAGTCCATGCTGTTGCAAACGTCACCAAACTGTTCATGCAGGTGGTTGTTGTCTTGCAAATGTCCCCGTCTGTTGACTCAGGGATCGAGAAGTGGCTGCATGATCCGTTACAGCCATGCGGATAAGATGCCTGTCATCTCAACTGATAGTGATACGAGGCTGTTGGGATCCAGCACGGCATTCCGTATTACCTCCCTGAACCCACCAATTCCCTATTCTCCTAACAGTCACTGGATCTCGACCAATGCAAGCAGCAATGTCGCGATACGATAAATCGCAATCGTGATAGGCTACAATCCAACCTTTATGAAAGTCGGAGATGTGATGGTATGCATTTCTCCTCCTTACACGAGACATCACAACAATGTTTCACCAGGCAACGCTGGTCAACTGCTGTTTGTATATGAGAAATCGGTTGGAAACTTTCCTCATGTCAGCACATTGTAGGTGTCGCCACCGGTGCCAACATTGTGTGAATGCTCTGAAAAGCTAATCATTTGAATATCACAGCATCTTCTTCCTGTCGGTTAAATTTCACATCCGTAGCATGTCATCTTTGTGGTGTAGTAATTTTAATGGCCAGTAGTGTATTTTCCAATTTTATGTGACCACAATTTATACTTCAAAACACATTTTTTAATAAATTTTTCCCTTGTACTCACCCAGATAACTTTAGACTCACCCAGAAAAAAAAAATTGGTGAACAACATGGTGAATTAAACTGAAAATTGTGAAGTACGGTGAAAGGCATCAGTTCTAACGTGTGTGTGTGTGTGTGTGTGTGTGTGTGTGTGCGTGTGTGTGTGTGTGTGTGTGTGTTTGTTTGCGTTTGTGTGTTCCTTCTATAGATGATGGCAGTGCAGCACACTCTGGTGACATGAGTGCAATGACCTCTAGTGTACTGCTTGTAAACTTTTTCTTGTTCAATGTGCTGAGTAGTCAAAATGGAGTGTTCTGCCATATTTCCAATGTATGCTTGCACTTCAAACTCATCACTTGTTGTGTAAACAGCAGGTTTTGTGAAAGTACGAATATACACAAAAATTTTCCTTCATATGTGCTACTTTTTTATAACAATGAATATGAAATAAAGTTAAGCCTGCTGTGATTTCAGTGATTCTCCGTCCCAGCAATCTGTTACATTTACAGCAATCTGTCTGCTATCACAGTACATTAAACACCAATGAGCATTGCAACTAAGTTGAACAAACCATTGCACAACTGTTCACTGAACACACTCTGTTAATTGTGATGCCACACATTGCAAATGGAGTAACCTACATTGGCTGCAGTTGGTAGAGGCATGATACATTCTGGATTCTGTCAACAGGCTCCAAGCAGGACTACTGTAAGTAAAATTGGTTAAATTTCACTGTGGCAGTGGTGGCATCATTTGCTAATGTTGACAATGCACAATTGATCTGCGTGATCACACTGGATCATTGTTCTTTAATTAAATCATGTGAGAAGGTAGGTGGATTCACATTCAATATATTAAACAACATTGACCAACCTATCTTCTCCCATGAGTTAATTAAAAAACATTGATCCACCCATCTCCTCCCATGATTTAATTAAAAAACATTTATCCACTTCATCAATGTGCTCTTGCAGATTCATTGCATGTTGCAACATTAATACACTAGGCCACTGCTGCCATAAGTAAAATTTTACCAGCAAAATTAAAGCACAGCAGTGATGGGCATACAGTGTATAACTACATAAATTAAATCTAAGTGGAAACTGCAGTCACTCTTTCTGCTATACGCTGATAACATCAGCTGTACTTTGGAACAAGCCACCTAGTATGCTTGCTGTTTATCACTCTATATGCTAGAAGCCACTGCAGTAACATGATGTCACCATGTTATACAGTTATTGGCTGCAGATGGAAAACAAAAATCTGAGGTTTTGTAACCTGGTGGTTTTCGCTGTATTTCACAGTATCAGTAGCCACGTAGGCTATAAATTTTTGCTAATTTTGAGGTGGATATAAAATGAAGGAACCCTCAAAACTGCGTGTTTTAAGGTATAATTTGTGGCATTAGTGTGTTGGGAAAACTCTCAATTACCTTGTTCATCATTAGCAAAAGTGATAGTCTTTCCAATTGCATGCCCTACAGTATTACTTGTGGCAAAACCCACTTTTTTTCCTAATAGATCTAGCATATTACAGAAAATTTTGAAATTACTGTCTTGTTTGTTTATAGATTTGCGATGCGGTTATGTCACTTGACATGAGTGTTGATAAAATTGCTACCTAGAAGAAGAAGAATGAAATTCTTGCACCAGCTTTTATTTATAGCTTCTGTGCCTGTTTATACTTTATAATCCAGTACTTGGAATTTCAAATGTTTTGTTGACTAAGGTCTGTAAACTTATTACGGGTGTTAGTAGGGTGTGGAGGCTGCCTGGTTGTTGGGTGACATAACAAGTCACCAGCCAACAAGAGCTCACTAGACAGAAATGGCCAAGGTTTCCTTGATTCCAACCAAGCATCTTCTCTGAGACTCAGTGTTTGAATTTAAAAGGTTGACAACTGATATTGTTGCTGAATGCAGTACATCATAAATACAAACAAATAGATGAGACTGAGTTATAAGTGTCGTATGAAAAGGTGGCCGTTGAGCCCCTTCACCATGTATTGGCTCAGTCCAGAATATTTCATGTCAATTGTGCTGTTTTTCCATTTTTGCCACAACCTAGCAGTAGTTGTATCATAACTGCATGATGAAGCTAAACACTGCAAGCTGTATTGGATTACATCAGCATTTTCTCTCTCATGTCTCCCCTCTTTGCAATGGCCTAAAATATTCCTTTAACTCCACCACCACCCACAGTGCAAACTGTCTGTCTTTTGTGCCACTTATTCGTTCAGTCACATCAAATGTCCGTAGGAATAAAAAGGGTTGAACTCAAGTGAAACATCAAGTAAGATCATAGAATCGAGGTAAGCTTTCGTAGGAAGAAACGTAAAATCCGTGAAAGTTTAGCATTGATCTTAATGGTCTTTCACAGGGACTACAAATTTATGGTGCAGAATCACAAAAAACATAAAATCGAAGTTCCACTGTATTATCCTTTGTCCATTCATCTGCTTTTGTAGTCTTCCTCCACTTGAGGTGTACAGCCCGCATAAGGGGCATATGCCTGAAACACCTATAATTCTCCCCTTCATCATTATTCTGATCTTCATTATCCTGTCACTCACCCTCTGTACTACTTCTTTCAGACCATTCCTCACAACAACTCTACTCCCTTTTGTCTTCCTTTTTCATTTCCATCTAATGCAATCTGTAACCTTTCCTCAGTTTCCTACTGCCTTCTCCTTTCCATGTTGTCTCTCCCATGCCTAAAATATCTTTCATCCAATATGTAGAACTACTGAAATGAAAATAACTAATGAACCTAAGATGTTTGTTAAACTGGCCAGACAGCTTCATGAGTAGTAAAGTAATAACTAATATTTTCAAATTAATTATTTACATGAACATAACCCTAATTTGGGTTAAAGTGTGGTTTTTCTCTTTGAGGGTTTTCTCAGTTGTACCTTAATTTTTTACCTTTCTCATTCAGACTGTTAACTCAGTGGAAGAATTACAAGTTACAAATCACACGACACATATTTTTGCTTAACTTGTTTTACTGTTCTCCCAGCTAGATAATACAGACTGTTCTTCATTGTGTGAAATCTCATCTAGGTTGCTTTTGTCTAAATTTGCACTTACAGGCATGGCTGCATCATTGTTGTTCTGTGACATATCACAAGTACACTTGTGTTTTAGGTAATAAGTGAGGAACTAAGCATTTTTTGTCTGATAATTGCCATGGCAACTGGGACAAAAATACTGTGACATAGCAATAAGCCACAAAACTGTCTTAAAACTGAAGGGATCTTGGACTGGTTTTTACGCCTGAACCGTGCCAAAAAGTTTTCCAGTGTATCATGTGGAAGCCAGCACAATAAAAAACAGTGGAAACCTTTTTGATTTGAAGTTAATTCTGATTGTTAAGTGATATGGTTTTTTCCAGAACTACTATTGTTATCCAGATACCTCTTTTCCAAATTTTTAAATTCTCAAACAGCATAATAACACTCATGGCCAACTGCAGAGCATCATTGTGTTTGCCTTTAACAGCTTCACATATTGCAATTTTTCTGTTCTTCCAGGTCATTGATTTTAACCACTGGAAAATTTTCTGTATGAAATATGCACTTGACAACCTTGAAGTATCTGTTGTTCCACAGCATACTTAACTGCTGCCTGTTGCTACTATGATTTAAAAGTGCTTAAGCAGGATCATCTTTCATTTCATCATAATGCCCTGGTCTTGTTACATTTTGTATAGGTTCCAAGCAATGTCCAGTTTATTCTCTTTGTCAAAATGATACAGCTTTACCATAGACATTAAGTACAGTTTCTTAACACCATCCTTCTCATTGACCTCAAATTGATTGCATGCAAAATGAAACCAATAAATAAAAAAAGTTATTAAATGTAAAATTAAATTTTAAGCCCTTACACAACTTTATTATGAAAAAAGTAAAAAGATGGTAGTAATAAGTGAAGAGAATGTGGAAAAAAGTGCAACAAGTGTTTACACATTATAAGTACTATGTAAAGAAAGATATAATTCTATTGTTAAGTAATCCACAATGAGAGAAATGTTTGTCTATTTTGCATAGTCCAGCAGACTTGTATGGAAATATATCTTCCCTTTCAGTTCAGTGCAGGCATATTTTTTATCTTTTTGCAGTTCTTTTACCATGTGAAATTTGGAAAAACCTGCTACCACCCTCTGCCATTGAACAGAAGTTTACTGCACAACACTGCTGCATTTTTCACCACAGGAAAGCTGACAAGTTTTCCTAGGCTCTTAATTTGATATGAGGCTGTGTGTTCCACACACCCCTCTATACTAAGATAACTGCTAATTAGATCAATTCTGCCACTTATGCTCATGCACTACTTGGGTCCAAAATGGCTGTCTTGTACCATGTGAAGTTCAGCAGACCAATGGCAGTGCACAGTTGTCAGGAATCATCACATAAAAGGTTGTAACTACTTTATTTATTCAGGTATTTAACATCACAGTACCAGTACCTGCACCTAATGGCAATTCATGACACTAACTTTACTAACAACACACATCCGGTGCTAACAGTCTGAGACACATTTCCAAAAATTTAGGTAGCCATATGATAAATAGTTTTCTGTCTACATTGATTCAGGTAGTGAAACTTGCAGCTTTCTTGTAACACAGTTACTCCTGGTCTGTGTTAATAAATCTTTGTACTACTTATGATAAATTTTGGAGGCTTCTTTTAACGTGAGATTTTCTCTATCATTTAACTCTGCACAATGGAGTAATTTTTATTTCCCCTTTGTTTTCATGACATTACTATTTATGCAGATACTTTTGTTTATATTTTAGTATGGTTAACTTTTGTGGATACAACTGTGTATGTGGCATCAGAACAGTAGTAGAAGTCAGCATTAAAGCTATTATAGGAAAAGCTATAATGGTCATTAAATCATGGTATGTGTGCTAAGATGCAGTTCAGCCTATTGATGTTATCATTATACATAATTATTTTGCTTACTTAATTTTTATATATATATAAAGGGTGTCTCGTAGGACTCTAGTTGCAGCCATACTGCATGGTGGTCAGAGATGGCAAGCTTTAGTTTCATTGGTTAAAAATCTGTATTTATATCCCTTGCTGTTACAAAATTTACGCAGCCATTTAACCGAGAAAATCTTTTATCTGTACACACAAGTAAGTCAAATATATTTTTGAAAAAGGTATGTGTATTTGCCCAAGGTGGCCTGTAGACACCAATAATTGTTTTGTTTTCTCTGCCACATTTTGGATTTATTGCAGCTAATTCTGATGAGACTCATAAGCAGAAAGCACTTACATAATTAACATTAAAATTACTTTCTTTTACAATGAATATTGTTACACCACCACCAGTCCTGTCTTTTCTGGTAAAAGCTAGCGAAAGTTCATGGAAAGTGGTTCACTAGTGCTGATTAGTTCTTCAGTGTTCCAGTGTTCAGTTACATCTATCGGTAAATCAGGTCTGTCCACACATCAATTTCACATCTCATGCTGCATTCAGTCTTATTATTAATGACAAAAACTATCAGCCAGTTAATCTTTTGGCACATAAGTTTAATGATCACTTAAAGATTAAATTAATTACATATCATGTTTCCAAAAGTAATTATTTGTATTGAAATAACCATTATCCATTTTCTGTACCAAAACTTTAAAATGGATAACAGTGATTTTGATACCAGCTATCATATTTGGAAGCATTACTTTTAATTAATATCATTCTTAATGCCTGAGGATGGTCTGTTGTTTCACCAAAACAGATAATGTTTTAAATAATGAAATGACATACAGCTATTGCCCAAAGCAGGATATTTGGAAAGTACGTATGAAGTTAGAAGAACTAGTATTAAGTGAGAAATTGAGAAGAATACTGCAGGCTCACTCATATTGTTTCCACAGAGACTGTGTAAACATGATTAGACTAATTATTGCATCCACTGAGGCATTCAGGTAGCCACTCATCATGTGTGCCAAATGTATGTGGAACAGAAACAAAACCTGATATGTACTACACTGGCAGATAGGATCTGTAATGCAGTTCACAGTAATTTGCTGCAGATTATCAATGTAGATGTAGATTCCAAACAAATAAGATAACTTACAGGTGCCAGAAGTAGAGATCAGTAAATACGCACTGGATGAGATTCCAAGTGAGAAGTTCATAGATATCCAGAAGGATAGTAAACTACCACCAAATGTGGATAAGTTAACTAAAAAGCTGAGCTATGTCTGTGTTTCACTTAGTAATTAGAACTGCTTCTCATTATGTTGGCTGCAGATGCAAGTGCTAGCATAACCTTGCACACTTTCAGTTAGCACTTTCCTAAGACTTAACTGTCTGGCACAGTGTAACTAGGCTCAAAATAGTATTTATTCTACAGAAACTTGCAGTAGCAAGAATTATTTTATAAAGCCTGACATGGTTAAACTGTGCAGTGTGTGACCTCATGAGTAAGATAGATTGCTACTCACTGTAAAGATGACATGCTGAGTTGCAGACAGGCACAACAAAAAAGATTGTTACACAATTGAGCTTTGGGCCAAAGCCTTCTTCAGAAAGGAAAACACACACACATGAACACAAGTGAGCACACATGCATACATGACTGCTATCTCCAGCCGCTCTGACCAGAATGCAACTGTGTTGCGTTGAACAGAAGCAGCGATCAGAAGAGTGGTGATGAAGGGGAAGGGATAGCGGGGTACAGTGAGAGGAGAGAAGTCAGTGCAGCCTGGCAGACTGTGCAGGGACTAGATGGTGGTAGGAGAAGAGCAGAGAAGGGGAAAAGACCCGTGGATGCAGTGGCAGAATGTGGCACACAGTGAGGATGAGGAGACATGAATTGGGAGAAGTGGTAGGACAGAGGTGGCAGAAACTGGAAACTGTCGGGTGGAGGATGTGAGGACAGTAGGTTACCTTAGGTTGAAGCTGGGATGATTTAAAGAGTGGAAAATGTGTCTTAAGGATAACTCCTATTTGCACATTTCAGAAGAGATGGTGGTAGAGAGGAGGATCCAGAGAGCCCAGGTGTGTGAAGCAGCATTTGAACTCAAACATGTTATGTTCAGCTGCATGTGGTGCCACACGGTGGTGCATTTTGCTCTTGGCCAGAGTTTGGCAGTGGCAATTCATCCTGGTGGACAGCTGGTTGATAGTCATAAAAATATATCAGTGGTTGCAGCAGAGCTGGTATATGACATAGCTGCTTTCACAGGTCATCTGGCCCCTGATGGGATAGGATTAACCTATGATAGGATTGGAACAGGATATGCTGGGTGGATGGATTTGGCAGGTCTTACACCTGGGTCTTCCACAGGTACAGGATTGCTGTGACAAAGGGTTGGAACTGGCATATGGATGGACTATAGGATGTTGTGCAGGTTGGGTGGCTGACACCCCCAGTCCTCACACCACCCTCAAGAACCAGGTAAAAATGAGCACCCCCTTCATCACCCGATACTAGCCCAGATTGGAATGACTGAATCACGTCATTTATCAGAGCTATGACAATATCATGCGCTGAAATGAGAGACATCCTGCTCAGGATACTCCCCACCCCTTCTTAAGTGGTGTTCTACCACCCACCCAACCTCTTTCTATCCTAAGGGAGAAAAGTGGAATAATAATTATTTAATTCATTCTCCAAATTTTCCTTCAGAAACAATGCTGCTTTCATTCCCTTACCATGCCACCGTAAATATATAAATGAGTCATAGTGAGATTGAAAAACAGCTGTTGGCAAATGTTACAGTTGTACACAGGATCTGACGAGTCTCCATATGGCTCTATGCAGATTGTACAAGTTATAGAACTCCATTCTTGGTGGTAATATGTCAGTGATTCCATGAAAGGATAACTTTTCCCTGTGTTTGGAGGAGAACACAGGTAACAGTTATGTAAAGAAAAGACAGCAGATCTGATCTCCAGAATTACAATCCTGTATGATTCACCTCCATTGCTAACAGAATTATAGAACACATTCTGAGCTGAGAAGTTATGGCATAATATGTGGATTCCCAAGATACCATTCATTTGAAATGTGGCTATTAACTCTTCAGACACAATGTACTAGTAGTCATAGATGAGGTGGTGTGGAATATCCAGTGTTCCTATAACATCATAAAACTTTTAATTCAGTACCACACTGATACTTCCTTTAGAAAATATGTTGATGTGATATGTCTAGTCAGATTTGAATTTAGACTGAAAAATTCATCACATTATCTTATGCAGAAAGCCATCCAAGGACATAGAAGAATTTCAGATGTGTCTTGCAGAAGGGGGAGATCTGTTGTTCTTATTATATCCGACTCCTCTCATCATTTCCATTAAGCTTGTTAACTCATTTAGGTCAAGTGTTCAACTAAGGCTCCTGATATGTTATCAGATTTGTGTTAGATGCTTCTCTCAGCCTCCTGATGTGTGGATATAATTGAGAGGTAAAAGCACACTTATTGTTCACTGCCATTTTCATATAATATGATACATCTTTCACACACTTTCACAGTTGTTGGGAATACAATCTAGCCATTGTACTTACAAATGGATCCAATAAACTGCAGTTGTAAAATAAAAAATGGAACATACATTAAATTAAGCACACTTGTAAAAATAATTCTACAACAGGTCTAAGCAAGCACACTTATAAAACAATTGAGCATTAGAGGTGTGCTCCCATTTCACACACTGATGTTCAGACTGAACATGTTCCAGATAATTGGTAAGTGAAAAGGTTACTGGATTTGTGGATAGTATTAGTTGAAATCTCAGATTGTTCACAGATGGTGCAGTTACCTTTAGTCATAGACACAGGAATTGTTACCCAATAAATAGCGTGGCAATATCCAGTTATATCTAGACAAAATATCAGTCTGATGCAAACATAAATATGGATTTTAATAATAATAAATGTAAAGTTGTGCTCCTCATAAACTTAAATACTGCAGTAGCTTCCTACTATGTGATTAATGAGTCAAACTGGAGTGGCTACTGTTGGTACTGTCAATTTGGGGATATGAAGAGGACTAATGAAACAGGCTGAGTTGTGGAGAATGTTTATGGCAAGTTTTGATTTGTTCTCTCAAGTTTTCTTTGAGCATTTGATTAATGGTGTGCTTGTGGGAAGCACAGCATTAAGTTTGATTAATTAGTAGGATACTGAAAAATTACAATTGTCTTCAAAATAAATTGCAAATGAAACACATGATTCACTCATACTGGAATACTGTTCAACCATGTAGCTATGGTTTGCATTAAGTTACACTTTCAAGAGTCATCAAGTGTAAACTAAGGAAGGCAGTGCAAATAGTGACAGGACTGTTCAGCTCATGGTTGAGTGTAGTGTAAATACAAAGAAATCTCAACAGGAAGACTGTCACAGAAATGTCCAATATCTTGTAATAACTTTCATAACCTAAATATGCAGCCATGAATTGAGGACCATTAATGATTACCATCATGCAGGGTGCATCCTGAACTGCAAAAACCCGTTCCAAGGCTCCTACTGTGGCCACCTTTGTTGTCTGCTGGAAGTGGCGGACATATGGGAAGTGAGAGATGGTGTCCATGATTATTAACCACCTGGACCTCAGTGAAGGTCGCATAAAGTCAGTGTGAACTCGGTTCCACGGCTGCATCGACACTGCCCACACAAAAAATGACTCACAGCTGCGTCAACACTGGCCATGGAGAGAATGGCATGGATGGGACCAGCTGGTGTGCTTGTCAAATAGCACACTGTAAACCAACCTTGTAACATCATCAGCCATACCAGACCAGTAGATTTAGCAGTGTTCATCTTGCTTAAGGAGTGTCACACCTTGCCAAAGCTAAAGTTGGTGTCCACCATCTGGGGTGGGAGAGGGGGGGGGGGGGGGGGGGGGAGACAGTGTAGGTCAAATGTATCTGCACCAGGGAGGATTTTTGGCCAACCCAACTGGATATATCATAGGACCTATTGAAGAAGTGGTTCGCTCCTAGATGCTATAGCAGTGTCCTGGGAATTTACAGGGATCTCGTTGAGCTGTTGCTCCAGTTGGCTGTCAGAAAGCAAACTGTCTGCTGATGATCCAAATCAAAATCCAGGTCTACAGTATGACAAGAGAATGTATCTGCATTAGAATATTGAATGAGTTAGTGATAGTAAATCGAATATTGGAAATTTGTAAAATAGAGAGCCCATCAGTGATATAGATGTGCTGTAAGCTATGTCAATTTTGTCTTAGGTGCAAAAAGTGGAAAGAGTAGTTGGTAATAACATGAAATTTGTGTCCATGCAAAAAAAAGAAAAAAAATACAAAATTTGTGAACACCAAAGATGAGCACCATCACTTCCTTCTCAATCTGTCAAGAATGTTTATTGGCTGGAGTAAGCATCCTTGACATAAATGCAAGTGACCTCGGCTTTCAGTACGACCCCTTACCTTATGACGCACATCA
Organism: Schistocerca cancellata; assembly: GCF_023864275.1. NCBI lineage: Eukaryota > Metazoa > Arthropoda > Insecta > Orthoptera > Acrididae > Schistocerca > Schistocerca cancellata. The sequence continues at coordinate 178,972,976 of NC_064626.1, forward strand.
TTCCTGATGCCTTGTGGGTATCCATCCGTTGCCAACAGCAAAAGCATGTGGAGCTAGTAGGTCATAAACAAGGTGCTGACTGGAGAACCAATTTTAATTTTTGGAAAGTCTTTTCTCTGAGCACTGAAAGGAGACACCCTTTCCATGGAGATGATTTAATGGGTGAGCTGTGGAGACTGCCCAGGGAAGAAACCAAACATGGTACTTCAGTATTCTTAAAAATATTTGAAAGACTTTTATAGATTCAGGCCAAGCATGTTCTGAATGGCTCCTACATATTCTCTGATGGCCTGAAGGCCCTCTTCACTGATGTGCCTAAATAAGTTACTTCTGGTTGAAAGAAGGCTCATTTGAAAAAAAAAAAAATACACATAAAATCATTCTGTGCAAGGGCCACAAATCTAGACATAGATTATGCAAATGGTCTTCTGTCATTCACCCAGTGATCACAGTAGTGTTGAGTTAATTCCCATAATACAGAGCTGGTACACCAGCGTGTTCAAGAAACCTCTGTAATATGTCAGGGGTGCTGGCTATGCCAAAGGCAATCTGTTATATTGCACACTTTCAGTGGTGTTCAAGGCTAAATTCCTCCATGAGTCTTCAACAAAAGTCAACTGAAAATATTTTTCTGCTAGACTGATTTTAGAAAATAGATTTTCTCCTGAAAGTTCATCTGGACAAGACATTGGATAAGAATTATGTCCACTTGCACATTAATGGTTTACTTGAAGTCTCCACACAACAGAAGAGAGCCCCCGGGCTGCCCAACCTCCACTAATGGGAAGCCAAATTACTTTTGTAAACAGGAGACAAAACCTATTGTTGTCCTAATCCATGTAATTCAGTGTTAACCTCATCCTTAGTGGTCAACAGAATCAGACGAGCTTTGCAAAATCGCAGACATTGGCTCTAAGACAATGCAGACCTGAAAGTCAACAACTTTTCCCTAACCCTCATTTTCGAAGCAGTGCAAATTATTTACAAAGTGTAGGAGTGGGTTCACAAGGTTCTGACAAGCTGATGGAGTACTCTTCACCATGTATCGATAATCCTAAGGAAGCATATGCATACATTGTGATGGCAGTACATCCACAACTTTGACTACATTTTGCTGGACTAGGGATCACCCATACTAAAATACGTGGACTGGTTAATGGCTGACTGATATGCCGGTATCAAATGATCACTGCTTGACTTTTATTAACTTGAATCAGGTGGAGCTGATACCTGTTACCCCACCAAGCTATGGCATACTTCTGCAATATGACATCTGTGGAAAAACTTATAACACACGTCCTCATAATGTCGACATTCCCTTTTGAGATGCAAGAAAAAACAGTTTAAGCAATTTGGAAACCAAATGTATCACTGTGAACAACACCTAGTACTAGCTCAGGTTTGTGGAGAGCGATGGTGGGTGAACAGAAATTAGTTACATCTGTAGAGTCTGTTATGGAAACCTGCTGCACTTTATTGCTGTGGATCTGGGTCACATGTGAAACATGGAAGTCTACTGAAAAATTTTGCTATACAGCTTGCAATTTTCAAATACATGCACATTTCACAGCACTTCAACCATGTAGTGGTCACACTGTCTTAAGGTTTGCATGCTGACATCCCTAACACATGAGCAGGCCAGTGGTGTACTTAATACACATGGGATGAATATCTGGCTTTATGTCACCAAGGCAAGGCAAACACATATGAATAAAATCACAGTTTTATCTCATTTTAATAAAACAATGATAAATTAAACTTACATCATATGAGCTAAAGCACTGTTTAATTAAACAATAATAAAATAAATTTTCATTATCTATCTGTTCCCACAGACAGGCATTGCCTCACAATAATGACCATTAAACAGTGCATTTGCATCAGATCCCAACCAACTATTTATTCAATTACTATCTATCTCATAGATAACTGCCTCATTGTGGGATTGTGCTGCTAACTCATAATCTGGGTCATTTTCTTGCATGAATCTTACTTATTTTCTCACCCAGCTCACTGTTTATTTTATATTACTGCAGCTCTCTTGGATGATGACACCATTATTTATCACCAACTATAAGTCCCATAGTGCTCAGAGCCATTTTATCACCAACTTAGCTGAAGCAATAATGAAGGATACTTATGGGCTCATAATTGTGATACAACAATGGAACAATTCAAAACAGTTTCATTTGTGGTTGGCACATTTTATACATAGGCACACCTGCTCAAGGGTTAAGTGGAGCTATGCAAATCACTACGTGACATATCAAATTTTCTATGTATGCTTCACGTCACTCAAAATTGAATTGACATTTCCTACTCAGCCCCTACAAATCCACTCTTCAGGAGCCATAACTTATAGCAAGTGACTTGCAGTGTTGTAAGACTTTGAGCATTGCTACTACTGCATCCATTTTGTGTGAAAAATTGTCTGATAATAAGAAGAATATGTCAGACATTGCATCAGACAGTATAGCTAATTTTTGAATCAAATTATATAACTCTGGATTTGTGTAGAGCTAAAAGGCCCACTCACAATCTGGATGTGAAGCACAAGTCATTTTTGCTATACTTTGTAGTCTTCTTAAGCCTCATTAAATGGCTGAAATGCCAGGATGGCTGACAGTATCTGTAATACTACTGCATAGAACTAGTTAAGTGCTTGACCAATTTCTGATATTGGTTTAGCTGTAACTGCCAAAGCTCAAAAATTTTTATATCCATTGTGGTGCTTGGCATATCAAAGTTAGACTATCCTGTCAACAATATTAGAACCATCACTTTAGGGTCAATAAACATTTATTGAACACAAAATAAGCTTTCTGTAACAACAGATTAAACTCTCTGTTAGTGTAAACAACCAAACAGTAATAGTTCTCGACTGAAATTAATGTAGGGCAAGCATGACTACTTTGTTGTATACATAAATGGCAGTTACAATAGTAAGCACAGTTCTGAATAAGTCTTATGGTGATGAAAAACATTCACTCACAAACTAGAACCACAATAAGAAAATACTGTATTATGCCAACTTGTGGAGTGCAGTCAACAGACCATCAATCTAGACACACTAGTCCACTGCATCCTGTGTCACCTTCTTGTCTTTCACTTTCACCTGGAACCTGTGGAATCATTTAGCTTGCCTCTTTGAACTGCCAATTTCTTACCACCTAGAATTAACACGTAGAAATTTTAATCATGGCTATTGTACAATATTATTGCATTCAAGTCCTTTTATGGACATTCTGATTTGTAATTGGAGGTATTTTTCTTTTCCTTTTTTCAAGCAATTCTATGTCTTTCATTCATTCTTTTTTTTATTGTGTCTTCATCTTTCTTTTCCTTTCACTTATTTTTTAAAAAAGGCTGTAAAAAATTTAAAGAGACTAGAGTTTTCATGCCATTTTATTTGCCTTATATTTCTCCTAATGATACTCAAGTTGTTCAGTGTCATTAGTTGTCCAGTAAACACAAACTCACTTTCTTACCTTGGTAATGCTAATCATTGTGTAGTACACCACAGTTTGTCCACACACAGTAATTTAACTAACGCAAAAGTAAACATGTATAATAAAAACAAAGAAAAGCAGAACTTTAGATTAAAATCCATATGAAACAGCACACACTAAAATAAAATTTGTGCCTCAGATTTTAGCTAGTTAAGAATATGGAAAATTATGGTGTCTTTCATTCTGTGGTGATACTTTCCTTAAGCTCATCTTACAAATCTGTTTTATGTGGTGATGGATTTATTGTAATATACAGCTCGTGAAGCTAATTTATGTTTATTAAATTCTCTTATGTGTAGCATATGCAGTCAATAAAAATAAATGGATTAGGTGTGCCAGTTACAAGAATGTGATAATGTACACCATAATTTCTTATCTTCCACAAAATTTATCTACTTTGAACCATGGCTAAACTGATGGTAGTTACCTATTACAAAGTTACTTGAGAACTTACTCAGGAGTATTTGACCTAAACCAATTAATATTTCACCATCACATACTCAGACTAAAGTGAAAATAGTAATATTTCTATTCTGTTGTGACTGTCTGAGGAACAATTTCTTGGATGTTATCTATTACTTTTTTTGGCAACATGAATATTGATGGACAGACTTTTACAGGGGTACATTTTATATTTCTTTGCCAGAAGAGTGTGTGGACAGGCATCTAGTAACTGGTGACTTTCATGCTGTGTCCTTCAGTGGTCAGCATCCATGTGCACCCATTGTTGCTTGTTTGAAGGCTGCAGCCAGAATGAGGTGGACCAAATCTTTAGCAGCAGTGGCACATAAAAAAAAGTGCATCCAGTAGAAATATCTCTAAGTTGAATCTCTCCTCCAGAATTCAGCAAAATTCACCCTAGATGTGGCTTTTAATTTGATTGACCAGCTCCACTCTTCACCTAATCAGCTGAATTATTTGTTAGTAACTTCTGTATCTCTTGGGTTTTTCCTTCATTTCCCATTTAAAAAATTAAAAAAACGCATTTGTATAAAAATGTTCCATCTGAAAGCATCGGAGAGTAATCCGTAGTTTGCTGACATTTCTCCTGGAATCCACATACTCTTGTGTTCCAGTAAGAGTAAATCTTCTAATCACCAGACTAAGCCAGTTTACATTACTTTCCTGAGTCCCTGACCAAGAAGGAAGAGGCATATTTCACAGTTACAGTGGAACTTTGGAATGCTCACTTCAGTATTACAGTGAGTGAAATGGTTTCTACAGTGTGTCTTTAGGCTGCCATTGTTAGACCACCACAAGTCTGACTACTGTTGAGAAAGAAAAGACTATCTGAAGCATAGAAGTTATAAATTTTTTATGTATGTCCTAAGATTTACATTGTTTCATTTCAGCTTTCAAAAAGCAACACTACACTCTTCATAATTTGTTCACTGATTTTGTGGAAATGATGGATTGCTACTCATGTGAAGTGGAGACATCGGGTTGCAGACAGGCAAAATAAAAAGACTGCCATACATTTTAGCTTTTGGCCAAAAGGCCTTCTTCTGAAGCAGAAAACACACCCACACACAGTGGTACAAGCACAACTCACACTCCTCAGTCAGAGACTGTGGTCATATGTGTGAGAGTTGTGCTTGTGTGAATGAGCATTTCATTGTGCCAGTCTGCTACTCAATGCCTCCTCCATATGATGAGTAGCAGTGATAGTGTCATTTCTATTCCATCCTGGGCTTTCCATTGTTTAATTTTTATATTAATTTTCCTTCTGGGGTTGTTCCTTTCTTTTTCTGATGTTACGAGGTTGTTCAGAAAGTAAGTGACCATAATGAGCTGTAGTTTTTTTGGTTTTTGAAGGCTGGCAGTACTGAGTGGTTGAGGGAGACCCCTGACCATATCAAGCATCACAGCAACATGGTAGTACGTTTTAGTGTCAAATTGCATGAAAGATTTTAGTAAAAAATCCCACCAAGTGCAAGCCATGTTCTGTGATCCGCTTTGTACTAATGGAAAGAATAACACTTACTGAATTTTTTTTGTGAACCAAAAGATTTACTCTAAAGGTTTATGAACATAACAGGTGTGTTTAAGTAGTGTATGGAGTTGAGTGGAGGTAGAACAAATGTTCATGACAAATAGAGGAGATGTAGACCTCCCATTCTGACTGATGAGTTGGAGTAAAAAGCTGAGGAAACTGTTAGTGAACACAGGATGAAATTTCTGCAGTGTTTCCACAACTTTCAAGAAATCCTTCATAATAGACACCCACAGAAATGCTGAAATACTGGAAAATGTGCACGAGATGAGTCCCAAAATAGCTGACAAAGCAGCACAAGAAAAATCAGGTCTATAGCACCCACAAATTTCTTGAGTGACTTGAATTGGTAGGTGAGGATTTTATGAGCTCTTTTGTGGTTAGAGATGAAATGTGGGTGGCTCATTACATGCATGAGACAAAAAGACAGTTGTCGCAGTGGCATCAAATCACCTTCTGTCTCCAACCACTCACATCTGCCTTGCAGACTGTCAACAAGACATCTGAAGGTTATACATGCATCAAAAAAAAGTTTTGCATGACCTTGATTCTGAGAGTTCTGGAACCTGTACAGAAAATTGGAATAGAGATCAACATAAACATCATTTCTGCCCTTTTTATTGCTCATGGAAACCACACTGCATGTTGTACTATCATACAGCAAGACCTTCAGAGGTGGTGGCCCAGATTTTTGTACACACCGGTACCTCTAATACCCAGTAACATGTCCTCTTGCATTGATGCATGCCTGTATTCATTGTGACATCCACAAGTTCATCAAGGCACTGCTAGTCCAGATTGTCACACTCCTCAACGTCGATTCAGTGTAGATCCCTCAGAGTGGTTGGTGAGTCACGTCATCCATAAACAGCCCTTTTCAAGTATCCCAGGCATGTTCAATAGGGTTCATGTCTGGAGAAAATGCTGGCCACTCTAGTCAAGCGATGTCGTTATCCTGAAGGGAGTCATTCATAAGGTTCCCATGATGGGGGCACGAATTGTCATGCATGAAGACAAATGTCTCACCAATATGCTGCTGATATGGTTGCACTATCGGTTGGAGGATGGCATTCACATATTGTAGAGTGGTTACGGTGCCTTCCATGACCATCTGCGGCGTATGTCAGCCCCACATAATGCCACCCCAAAACAGCAGGGAACCTCCACCTAGCTGCACACACTGGACAGTGTGTCTAAGGCATTCATCATGACCAACTCTGACAATTGTCTGATTGAAGGCATATGTGACACTCATTGGTGAAGAGAACATGATTCCAATCCTGAGCGGTCCATTTGGCATGTTGTTGTGCTCATCTGTACCACGCTGCATGGTGTCGTGGTTGCAAAGATGGACCTCAACATGGACGTCAGGAGTGAAGTTGCAAATCATGCAGCATGTTGCGCACAGTTTGAGTCGTGACATGACATCTTGTGGCTGCATGAAAAGCAATATTCAACATGGTGGCATTGCTGTCAGAGTTCCTCTGAGCCATAATCCATAGGTAGCAGTCATCCACTGCATTTGTAGCCTTGGGCAGCCTGAGTGAGGCATGTCATTGACAGTTTCTGTCTCTCTGTTATCTCTTCCATGTCCAAACAACATCGCTTTGGTTCACTCCAAGACATCTGGACACTTCCCTTGTTGAGAGCCCTCCCTGGCACAAAGTAACAATGCGGACATCATCGAACCATAGTATTGACCGTCTAGGCATGGTTGAACTACAGACAAAATGAGCTGTGTACCTCCTTCCTGGGGGAATGACTGGAACTTGATTGGCTGTCGGACCTCCTCTGTCTAATAGGTGCTGCTCATGCATGGTTGTTTACATCTTTGGGCAGGTTTTGTAACATCTCTGAACAGTTGAAGGGACTGTGTCTGTGATACAATATCCACAGTCAACATCTGTCTTCAGGAGTTCTGTGAATTGCGGTGATGCAAAACTTTTTTTTTTATGTATGTATAATCTCTTAGGCACTTCAAGCACTTATTTACAGTCCCAAAGGAATGTTCACCTGCCTGTATAATTTGAAAGCACTTGAAGTTATTACTAACCAAAACGCATCAGATGATCTTTCTCTCCTGGTGAGCTTGAAAAGGATAAAAATAAAATACATATATACTGTCCATATCATGTAAATAATTCTAAACATTTTTGTCTTTCCCAGGTGTTTGTATTGATGCAGTTTGATCCAGGGCTGGAGTACAAACCAAACAGAGGGGCACGTGGAAAAGATGACAACTCCTGACTGCTGCTGTGTAGCGCCCTGACCGATGGACCCTACTCCTATATCTAAAACATCATCCTCTTTTGTCTGCACTGGTGACAAATAGAATTTCCTGAAAACAGAGTGCTGTGGCAGATTCAGGGAACACTTGTGATGTTGAATAAGTGGTTTAATATTAGGTACTTTGCTCAGCAATTTGAAGCTAAGGTGCACAGACATTTGTTTTCAGACTGTGCTTTCACACTTAAATACATATTTTTTTAAGTCAATATGTGATATTCTGGTTTTCTTCAGCAATTAATTTTCATAAAATTTTAAAGAAGTGGTGGAGTTTCTCAAATTCATGTTACATTAAATGTAGCATGTACCTTATGTATGCCTTATATGGTTGTGATCTAAGTCAATAAGTCACAGAGAATATAGCTGTTGGTTGATATGTGTGAAAATTGAAGAGAGGTCTAAGTAGCTACTGTGGAAACAGTTTAATATCTATTGCATCTTCACTAAAAGTATGTTTCAGACATGTACTCCCATTTATTTATGATTTATTGGCCACCATTTTCGTTGTAGGGAATTGACGTGTCACATACGAATGTGTTCCTTATATGAATGTGATCACATTATTTTGTGAAAAATTGACTTAGGCCACCATCGAATCTGTATCTCAGTGCTCCATATGTGCAGGCAAAATAATAGGAATAAAGTTGTAGGGGCCATCATTGCCAGGTAGTACTGATTATCCTGGCCTAATTGTAAAGGGCTGCTACATATTGAAGCAATATATACTGACAATTTCAAGAGCCAGTTTTCAGCTCAATATCCGTTCATAATTATAGCGCTTCTTGAAAAGTATTGAACAAGGAAGTTTTACTAAATGTGTTGTTATAATAAAATCTCTAAAATAAAATAAATATTTTGTAGCAAGATGGATTATAAACTATTGTTAAGAAAAGGAATTAATGGCAAATACTTCACTGAGATTTTGTACTTTCATTTTGATATTAAATGTACTTGGAATGAGAACTTCACATGTCTTGTATTTATTTCATAACTGTCATTAGTTCATGTTTTGCTAACAACATTTAATCCGAATATTTTGTTGTTTTTCTTCAGATACATAACAGTATTCAGATTATAGCAGTTCCATTAAAAATGTCAGTGTCTCCTTCAGCCTATGAAATTAAATTTAAAACTGACTTTACTCTATTAAGTAAATGCTATTCGCAATAACTTATTTTATAATTATACACATCATGAACTAAAGTGTAGTCGAATTATACAATTATTGTAAGTCTACTTCTTGAAATTCATTATGAGATTAGACTGAAATACTGGTGGTTTCAGAGGAAAAATTGAAAATTATTGCATCTAATGAAAGTGCTGCAAAAGAATAGTTTAGTCTCAGATATTTTTCCCCACATTAATCTGTCCTTTGATGCTTACTTCCATAATTATGTTTATGTGGTGGAATATTATATTGAAATTAGAAGAATTCAACACTGCTCTTGGTATATTTTAAATATATGGAACTTAAAAAAAAAACACACAATTCATTTTCTTTTTCTGAAAAGTTTTTGTTGTGGATGTAACACGAATAATCAGTTGAGATCAGTCTTTCTTTTTAAGCCTTTCATCATCCTACTTTAATATTTAAAAGGTGATTGATGAGGTTAATTCTAATTGATCTATAGAAACGTGTGTAGAATCATTTCAAATAAGTTTTAAATGTTTAACAATCAACAATACATGTAAGAAATCAAACCACTGCACTGGCATTCACACTGTTATTCTTCTTCTAGTCTAACTAATTACACATTCTCATAAGCTCCCCCCCCCCCCCCACACCCAGAGCGTACATATGCGTGCACCCACGTGTGCGCACACACACACACACACACACACACACACACACACACTTGTGGCAACAACTGTTTTATGTCCACATTCTCTCTCTTCTCTCTTTCTCTCTCTCTGTATGTGTGTGTGTGTGTGTGTGTGTGTGTGTGTGGGTGGATGTGTATTTGAGAGGGAGAGAGAGGGGAATAGAAAACTGCTAATATAATTTTCTGATTTGGTACAACTTGTGTCTCTGAGACATTCATAAGAAATCTGCAGGTAGAAGACTGCCTTTCCTGATTTTCATTTCCTGTTTCAATACCCTGGAATTTCCTTATCATATTAGTTTTAAACATAATAGCTAATAACAGAAGCAGTTACAATAATGATAAGAAACATCAAAAATATTTGTATTTTCATTAAAAATAAACAAAATCTATTTCAACGGTTTCTGTAATGAACGTAGGAATCCCAGAGACATACTATAACAATAAATTGTTTTACCCTCTGCCCTTACTTGGCCTATACAGTTGTCCAGTGAGTTAATAAATCTAAACAAACATTCATCAGATAACGCTAAATATTACTGTTCACCTTGAACGATGTATGATTTATGGTTTAATTTTAAAAAATATGAACTCCTCCAGAACTGATTTTCTGCTAAAACTAAACAGAATTTTTATATTAACTAAAAAACGCTGCTAATTTAACAGGAGAATTATTTGGAATGAAAGTGAAATACAGCACAAGAATTAGATAGCAACAGTTAATGATCAAACTCTCGAGAACTGGCTGTAAACAGGAGTTTATTACTGGCTGTGTGATTTAAAGACAGGGAAAAACTGCATTTGGAAATTTTCTGGAAATAACTTATCAAAGGGGTTTTGTTTCAATATTACACTATTTCCATTCTTCTCTCTTATAACCAATTTAAATTGTTCAGATGGATGTTACTCTATGATTGAAGGTTAACTAATGCTTATTGGTCGTGTTGCTATAGTTTTGCATTGCAGAAAGGAAATACATGTAAAACAGATAAACAGAATGTTTGTCATAAACTAGTTTTTTATTGTAATTATTTCCCAAGCTGTATTCCATTTACCCATACTTTTGAAAGAGTATTCCGTATCATTTGTTCAGTCACGTAAGCAGTGTTGACATTCGGCTTTGGTTCAAACCACAACGGCTTTCATACCGAGGTGGCGATTTCCTTCTGAGTTGTACATTATTGACAAAAAAAATTTGGTTGGGTTTCTATTTCCAAGTACTGTGGGAAATGACTGTCAGCAACATGTCACAGCTGCAACTTCATTTTTTTGAAGTGCATGCTTTTTTAAATACATATTTTAGTAGAAAAGGTTACAGTAAAGTATTTGCCATAAAATTTTTATATATCTGCTGTTAAGCCATTAACCTCATTGTTTGGCTCTAAACATGTTAATAATTATGAAATACTCTACTTTTGTTAACAATTAATATGTAAAAATGCTTGTGAAATTATATAAGAATGAAATTATTGTGTGTGTGTGTGTGAGGTTGAGTGAGTGTGTTCGCAGATGTATGTTTTTATACAAGTACAACGCTCAAATGCTCACACACAGGGTTGTATGTTACAGAGTAATTTGTTATCATATGTAAATATTCCCGCTAGTGTAAGGTTGCAGCTCTGGACTTGTTTTAATCTCTGAAATTTGTAATAATCAGCTGCTGAAGTTCTGTGCTTGTGTATTAGGTGCACACTGTATTATTTTCTGTTATTGATGACAGTTGGGTGTACTGTTATGCATTTTAACTGAAGGCCTAATGTCAAGAATGTCACCTTTATAAATCATTACTAAAAACTGCAAATACTGCAAGTTCATCTAAATTGTTGTTACTTGTCTATGTAAATAATAGGCAGGTAGTCTCATTATTGTGCACTGAATTAATATTCTGAAATATTTTTACACATTCAAGCATCTCAGGACTCTTTTATTGGTGGAATTTTGAGGGAAATTGTAATTAACAATAAAACTAAAATTCATTTTCTGCTAAGAGACTTAGCACCAGCAGAGATCTGCATTTCCTACAGGTTACCTGCTGCTTAAAGTAGGGGTGTTTTGGTCATTTGATTTTATCTTCTAATGAAGGATACTGTGCTTGGGACAATGTAGTGTACTTGGTTGTAACAAAATGCCCTTTTTCTGTAAATGGGTAACCAAATCTCACACTTAACTTTTGGTAATCATTATAAAACATTAAAGCCAGACAGGATTTTTTTCTGCATTTGATGAGATGTTTTATTCCTGCCATAGTCCTCCTTAATAAATCTAGAATGTCGTATTACCTCAAACAAACAATGAAATTGAGAGCTGTTCATGATAAGAAATGAAAACATCTGTGGGCAATGGTACACAGTTCTCCTTCACATTGGGTAGCTGTTTGTAAAGCATTCTCATGGATATATATGATCCCATCAATCAAATATTATAACTTTAGGCATGGTGACATGCATGAAAATGGATCATCATCAATTTTATTTAAATTGCTTCATATATGTTAAGAAACTTGTAAATTCACTTTCTCAACTAACTATAGAAGCTACAGTGGCAAATTCCCATTTTATGAGTTAGTGTGAGTCTGAATAGTTGACAATATTTTTCAGTGGTGCTAATTTCCTTTTCTCATTATTAACAGAATAAAGCAAAATGAATGAAACAGTTTACATGGCTTTTTGAAAATAAATAAAGTGGAAGTTTTTGCTTCACATTTCAGTCATTCCTCTGGGTGAACAGTAGCAACAGTTGACAGACATGTTTATTATTCAGACTTGAAGTTTTTACTGTTCATATTCTGGGGGTTGGAGTAGGGTATGAGGAATGAAGAGTGACATATTAGTAAGATGTATTCCACTGCATTTTTTAATCTATGTTTTAATGCTAATTGAAACCTTATGTAAAATTAATCATTTTTTTTTTTAAATCCAGTTCTTATAAAGTGATTTGTATTCTGGTGTAACTTCTGGTTAACTTGTATCTCAGTATTGAGAATTAAAGCATAAATTGCTGTGGAAGTCTTCCAGAAGAACAGAATTCCTTAAGAAAGTGGAGAAGATTGTTGTAAATTACTTGTTGACCAAAAAGAAATCTACCGCAGTGAACTGTAATATAGTACAGTTTTACATACTGGTGAATTTATATGATCCATATTTTATTCAGTTGACTGTGATAAAAATTTATTGCAGAGTTTCAGTTTTTAGTACCAATTTAACTATAATGCTAATGTTCAGATCTTCTGCAGTATGATTTAAAGCAATTTAACATATTTCTCATAGCAATCTTGTGTGTGACTTCTTAACTACTAAAATGTTTATTTGGAATTCATGTATGTGAGCATTAAGTCTTTACCTACAATCATCTATGAAGACATTTTTATCTGTATTTTTGGAATAAACTAGGTCTGATTTGCTATTACAGGACTCACTGTTACTGGTGTGTATTTTACAAAATATATTCTACACTGGTGTGAATATTTTACACAAGAGTGTGGTTCTTTTGGGCCTGTGGTCCTCTACAAAATATTAGTGACCTTGTGAATTGACTTGAACTTGTTGAGGCTGTAGCAAAATGCTTTATAAATCCAAAGTGATATTTTTGTGCTAAAGTGTGTGTTCTTTCAATGTAACTTTGAGAAAATGGAAGCTAAGTTTAAATATCTTATCACTGTAAATGAGTGTAAGCTATTTCACCTGTGTGTCTTGTTGAATTTGGTGATCAATTCATCACCTCAATTTTTATTACTCATGTGCGTTGATTCAAGTTGAAATATTTCTTTTATATATTTTTGTGCAATGTGTCATTTTAGTAAGAGTTAATACAATTGTTACTGTTGCAGTTCTTTTTGTATGCAACCATAAAACTCTGTTTGACATGATTCCTAAATCTTACCACCACGTCTTTCTCTATGAATCAAAATAAGAAATGTGATTAGTAGAGAATGGACATGCAAGTAAGATTTCTTATTCCTGCATTTAGCTCTTTAGTTAGTCTGTCAGTATGTAAGGCATGATCATTGAAACTGATTAACTTTTAATTCAGTTTCCCCCCTCCTGTTTTACCTGCAATATCAATTTCTGATTCAGTTAGAGAATTGTGCTAAAACTGTTTTACATGTGGTTGGTTCAGATTATGAGTTGGGAAAGCTATCATTTTTCTCCCGGAAATTTTAAAATTATGTAAGCAGGACTCACAGTCACAAAGTTGCTTATGTGCCTCACTCACCATTAATTAAAATTGAGTGCTGCATGCACATTCAATTATCACACACCACCAGTTTAATGGATAACTACTGTACATGCAGTGGGTGTGTAATTAGGAATTTAAAAATATTCACAGTAGATAAGGGTTTCTAGAATTTGATAATCTGTTTGTTTTTAATTGAATGACAAATCATACATTCTATTCATAAAATCATACATTTTTATTTAAAAGTTGTTGATTATTTGTAAGAGCCTGTTTCTTCCTTATTTAGAAATTTCTGTTTCTCTGTTTATCACTGAACAGTAAAATTGCCTATTATTTTTAAATTCCTCACATTTTGCTGGAAACAGAGTAACTTATGTCTTATGGAGATAATAAAAAGGAATATGTCTGTGGTTCCTGCTCACAAATGAGATGTCATTTAACATTAAGTTGTTTGTCAGAATCATAACTATTGATAATGGACATGACAGTTCAGTTATTACTTTTTTTAGTCTTAAATAGTTTAAACCATTGGCACTAGTGCACTATTCTTACACAAACATTTTAAAAATGTATGTGTGTAACAAAAAACTTCATAGTCCTGCAACTAGAAAAGAGAAGAAATATAACAGCAAAGTTATACACCCCATTCTAAGTATTCATTACTTGTCTAGTTATTTATTTTTCAAGAAAAAGCATATTTATTAATAATTTGATTTAAATTGCTAACATATTGAAGTGCCTCAGAAAGAAGGAGCTTTTCAGACTCCACTTTAAGTGTACTGCTTGAACAACTGACAGGCTTTCTATTTTGCTGAAATGTTTGATATACATGAAACACTTCAATGTATGCACTCAGATTACTATGACAGCTACAAAAACTCAACAGCATTGTCATCTAGTGGATAGAGAAAATAAAATTTCAGTTTTGGAGTTTATCACTAATCAGTTTTGTTAATTTTATGCTGCAGTTCATTGCATTTCTTTTAAGTACTCACAGACAGTTTTAGCAGATGGTTGACACAAAAATTGTACATTACTCATGGGACTACATACATTTTAATAAAACAAAATGTGTTACATGTATATCAATCTATTTAGCACATTGTTATCAAATAGTGCTAAATACAGTAAAATTTACCCTTTCTAACTGGGATTGGGAGCTTATGACTGGTCCATAAATATTCCATTTGTTCTAGAAATGGTTACACTGTTGAAATTGTGGGGTGAGTTTGTAATATTTAAAAGAGCTGTGCTATATAAGAGAAAAGAAAAGAGAAAATAATATTGTAAATAACTCATTGTGATATGATTGGCCATAATACAAAACTTATCTTCTAAATGAACTACATTTAATTTTTCCCTTGCACCTGAAAAATCAGAAACATGAAAATTGAGAAGTAACATTAACATGACTTTACGAAAGTTGAAAGCTCCGTACATGAATAAAGCAGACATTCATTTCACCAAGAATAGTATCATCTTACCTTTGTTTGACTTTAACATTGTTCCATTATATTTATATTATAAGCTTAATTCAACCTCAGAATGCTTTTTAACCATGAACACACTGGTCTTCAGTGGTCTGGAGCTAAGAAATTATGATAATGGAAAGGACAGAATGGAATAACAACAATATGAAAAGGATGGATTAGTACTCACCACACAGAGAACACATTGTGTTGCAGACAAGCACAATTATAAAGAATACTAGAAATATTTCAGCTTGCGGATAAACTTCTTCCTCAGAAATACATGGTGAGGCACAAAGGATGAACGGTTTTCAAATGAACAATACATCGTTAGGAGTGTTTCAAAAAAATTTTAATTACAGAATAACACTCAAATAATGTTGCCATTTAACAAAATTAATGCTTGAAAACAACATCTCTCAGGTGACAGCTGTTTCCAGTGATGCACATCTCAAGGCGCTCTCAGAAGTTGGCTTCAACTCTCTGCAACATGCCTCTGTCTATTTGTACGATTTCCACATGAACAGCTTCCTTCAATTCTTCAAGTGTACATGGTTTATGAATGTACACACGTGATTTGAGGTAACCCCACAAATAGTAGTCACACATGGATAGGTAAGGGGAACAAGGAGGCCAATGAATGTCCCCGAACCGGGAAATAACTCTACCACGAAAAACAGTCTTAATTGCTTCCATAGTCAATCTTGCCGTGTGAGCTGTAGCTCCATCCTGCTGAAACCACACTTGCTGGATAGGAATACATTTTCTTCTTAATTCAGGTAGGAAGAATTCAGTGATCATCTCTCTATATTGTTCAGAGGTTAAGGTTACAGTGTTCCCGTTCTCGTCTTGGAAAAAGTATGGACCAATAACATCTGTACGTGTCACAGCACACCAAACTGTCACCCTAGGATTATGTAATGCTTTCTCATGAAGTAGTTTTGGGTTTTCACTGGCCCAGTAATGACAGTTCTTCTGACTTCCCATTCCTTTCAAATGGAAATGAGCTTCATCACTCATACTTAAAATAATGTTGTCATTTTGCTCAAATAAGGCCTCCATTTCTCGGGCAAAATTTAGTCACTGTTCATAATCTCTTGGGTTTAATTTTTGCACAATGGCCATTTTGTAAGGATGAAATTTTAGGTTAGTATGCAAAAATACAACTTACCGAGCGATTACTGAGATGCAGCTCAGCCGAGTGTCTTCTAGCAGATCAACCAGGACTATGGAGTATGGCTTGCTGAACTCTTTCCACATTTTCATGTGTCCGAACTGAGCGAGGAGCTCCTGGTAGTTTTTTGTTCATAACTGTTGCTCATGTTCAAAATGATTCTACCCAATGTAAAATCGTGTCTAGCGAGATTGAAATGGCAACAAAACTCACACTGTACAGCAACAATAGAGTCACTATTGTGCACAAAACTATTGTAGCTAAACAGACGATATTGCACGGTCCACAGCTCCATGACCTTGACTAAACAGAATTGCAGGCGCTAACAATCACATTACCACATCACTCTCCTCACTCTGACCGCCTGAGCCTGAATACTAGCTGTTCTAAAAATGTCCATTCTTTCTGCCTCATCCTTTAGATAGCATACACATTGCACAAGAACAACACACAAACAAATGCTCACTTTACCCAGGCACTAAAGCCTAAGTATGGCAGTGTCTGATGCAACAGCAGTCCAGCTGGGGTGTGTAGTGGTGGTGAGAATGAAGTATGGGTTGAGTGGGGGATGGATTCAGGGTAGGGGTGGGGGAAGATGTTAGTGCTGCCTGTGGGGACAGGATAGATCTGCTATGTGCAGCATTTGAGAGTTGTGCTTGGGGGGGGGGGGGGGGGGGGGGGGGGAAGGTGAAGGAGAGAAGTAAAGAAGGGGAAAGCCTATCCCAGTCGCTCAGAACCTCAACACCTTCTCCCTCATATGCTTCATCTGGTCCTCATCAGCTAAGCAAGCCTCCTTCCTCAATGCTTTCTCAATCACAAAGATGGCTACATCAGTACCACTGTCCACTTCAAACCTACCAACCACCAACATACTTCCTCTTCAACAGTTGCCACCCATTCCAAGATGTCCATTCCATCCAGCCGCAAAAGAGCATTCCTCTCATGACTCAATATTACCAAGGGCTGGAGCAATGAATCACATTCTCCACTAACGTTTGGATTATCTCTCATAAACTCCCCATCCCCTACTACAGTGGTATTCTGACACCCACCCATCCTAAGCAAAATCCTTGTTCATTTCTACTCTGCCCTTGCTCCCAGCCCCTTGCCTCATGACTCATATCCTTGCAATAGCCCTTGATGCAACTCCTGTCCCGAACATCCTCCTTGTAACCCCCACCCCCCCAATTCCTCACCTGCCACCACTTCTGAAGCAGAACCTCCTGTGAAAGCAGCCATGTGATCTACTAACTTAGCTGCAACCATTATGTAGCTATCTTCATGGTCATAAAGACTAACAAGCTGTCAGTCTGCATGAATGGCCATTGCCAAACTGTGACCAAGAGATATTTGAACCACCCAGTTACTGAACATGCCACCCAACGTGGTATGCTTCACTTTAATGGCTGCTTCACGGTCTGTGCTGTCTGGATTCTTCCCACCAACACCAGATTTTCTGAATTTCACAGGTGTGAACTCTTTTCTATAACATATTCTTTGCTCCCATAAACTGCCCCAAGACCTCAACCTCTGCTAGCTGTTTCCTCCACCGCCTATTCCTTTCCCCGCTCCCACTCCAGTACTACACATGCCTTCTATCCTGCCAACACATATACGTAGCCCTTCCCTCTTCTCTGCTTTTTTCCTTTTTCCTCTACCTCTTCATCCCCCTCTGCATATCCCCACCCACCTCTACTTCAACCCTCCACTTAACCCTTTTGTGCCTCTCCTTCTCCATTTCCTCACACTTTTAAATTATCTGCAAATACCATTGCTTTCATATTTTCACGTACTATTCACACTGCCACTCATGTCATTATCTCGTCCGTGGCAGAGATGAAAAGTGGAAAGAATAGTGGACTCCCGTGCTTCATCCCATTCATCTGTTCAAATCTGTCGGTCTTCTCTTCTCCTACTTTTACACAACTCTCATTATTTTTCTCTTAGTCAGACATCCAATTATTCCTTTCTGAAGTGTTTCCCAGACTGCACTTCTTTTCACAGTATCATACACCTTCAAAGTGTCCAGGAACACTATTACTGAATCTTTACCATCTTCGTGATGTTCCTCTTGGAGCTGCCTTGCAATAAAAAATTAGATCCCCTATTGACCTTCCTGGTCTCAACCCATATTCTTCCTCTCTCAGTCCTCTTCCTACTAACTTCCATGCTCTCTTTCTGAGAACCTTCTTAAATACCTTGACAGCATGACACATCAAACAAACTCCATGACACATCAAACTAACTCCCCTATAATTCTGACATTGTTTTGTGCAACCCTTCTGAGGAATTAGTTCTATGGTTCCTTTTTCCAGCCTTAAGTGGTCCTTTCTTTCCTTACTAGTCCAATTCGTGAAGACCGAAAAAGGTCAAGTAGAGGAAAAAAATCATGTAGTGACAAACTTTTGTATGCTGGTAGGAGGGAGTATAAAGAACAACATAAAGGGGTGGGGGGGGGGGTTATATCTCACTTTTTATGTTATTCTTGAGTAACTAAGAAATGGCACCTTCTAGCAAAAATGTTTCCCCACGCAAAATTAAACTATTATCAAATTTCCTACAAAATAGGTCCTATTTATGTTTTTTTTTCTTGTTTTTCCTCAGGTCTAATAGTTTCCACATTACAGTAGATGGAAAAATCACTGATTATTAGAAATAGTGTTTAATGGAATAAGTTTACTTTTTTAATATTAAGTGAAGTAGGTTAAGAACAAATATGAAATGTGTGTACCATATCCAAGTGTGGTGAAGCCACATTAAGGGATAAATTGTGTTCTGGTGATGTAACAGCATGGAGGGGGCAGGAATGTAGGATAGTAGCACAAGGGAAGGCAAGTCACCAGGTTGTGGTCATACATTCCCCTCCATTGTAGGTCTGCAGACTGAAGAGCAAGCAGATAATACCTCACTCTATCTACCACACCACATCATGAGAAGCAACTACAGTGTGTTCCACAAAGTTATACCAACTCTATGCAGTGACACCTTATGAATAAATTGTGTGCAGACATGCCTGCGTGTGTTTATTTTCCACAGATTGCATCAACATGACATGGAATACAGATATGAGTTACTAATAATGCTAATGCAAGGAATACATGTGGACACAGTCTACATAAAACTCTGCACACTGTTCCACATTTCTAGATGGAAAACTGGTTCTTAATCATCCTGTACAACAGCTGTAACATTCTCCTGGGGAAGGCATCTTCACCACCATGAGCACTGCTCACTTTTAATTTTGCAGACTATACCTACTCAGAATTTCATGCCCAGTTCTCAAACATGAGTGTTTCAATTTATTAAATGAGTACTTATTTGCATTAAGTGAACTATTACGTGGAAAAGTTCAACAGCTGTAACTGTCAGTTATCTGCCATATTGAAGAGCCTATCCCAAATGTAACATGCTGTCAGAAGATAATCAACCATGTCGATTTCATTGCCTCCACTATCAAGGTCTGGATTACTTTTCACAGAATGAGGGGTATGAATTGCATCACCTCCGATTCAGCTCTTCCAGAAGCTTAAATTGCCTCCCTCTGCAACAGAAATAGATGACATGGGTGTTCTGGAACTTCAGACATTTCAGCATGAGTCAATCAAAGAATTAAAGCAGATTACTGTCCTAGATTTGAACGTTATCAGTCCCACCCCATCAGACATATTGGCACCCATCTTGGAATATATACTGTGGATGTGTGGTAAGTGTCTCCATTCAGTGCAGCTCACACTACAAGTGCCATCAATACCTGAATGGAAGACATTTATGCAGTCTACCAGTAATACAGCTAATGATGATGGGAGTGCAGGAACCCTCTGGTCAGTCATTAACTCACCACCAAGTGACTACAACACAATAAAACAGGTTAACAAGACCCTGTCAACTATAGACAAAAGCATGGTGACATTTACTAATCCAGTCCCTTTATCACCAACACTACAAGGATCACTGATGACATCACGGTTGTTAAGTTATACACTTCTTAGCCATTCTATACAGAAACATAATTTTTCATAAATGTTCACTTAACAACTGCAAATAAGTACTCATTTAATAAACTGAAAATAATTCCACTGCATAAATGTGAGCTCAGTGAAACTATTTTGCCTGTTCGCATAAGAGAACTGAACAGGAAATGCTAGGAAGATAATGTCTGTCCATAAACTGAAATGTAAAGAGAATGTTACCTTTCCCGGAGGAATGCTACAGCTGCCATACAGGATGACCAAGAATCAGTTTTCCTATAGCACTATAAAACAATGTGCAGAGATTTACATATATTATGTCCATATGCATTTCTTACATCAGTACTATTAGTAATTAATATCTATATTCCATGTACTGTTAACACACTTTGTGAAAACAAACACCCCGGCCGTGTATGGTTTGTTTGTTAGTTAGTTACAACATTATAAAAATGGCAGACTGCTGCTCACCACACAGCGGAGAAATTGAGTTGCAGACAAGCACACTAAAAAGACTGCTAAACTTGTGAGTTTTTGATCAAAAGGCCTTCTTCTAAAGTAGACGACACACACATATTCACGCAACCACAACTCATGCACACATGACCACCCTTTCTCCGGTCACAGAGGCAAGACTGTTAGCAGCTGCACACAATGGAACAAGCAATCTGGGTGGAGTAGGGGGAGGGATAGCAGGATAGGGGTTGGGAATGGTAAAGAGCTGTTTGTGTGAGCACGCAGGGTAGGAGGGAAACAATGTAGTCAGGATGATAGACAGGGATTTTTTTTTTTTGGGGGGGGGGGGGGAGCAGATAATAAGAGGAGTGGAGGAGAGGAAAAATGAGAGAAGTAGGGGAAGGAGGGGATTGATGGAGAGAAAAAGAAACTAAGAGACTAGTTGGTGCATTGATAATGCTGGAGTGGGAGCAGGAACTGGAACAAGAGGTTGAAGAACAGGGACTAGCAAAGTTTGAGGCAAGAGGGGTTATGGTGAAATAGGATATATTGCAGAGAGAGTTCCCACATGTGCAATTCAGAAAAGCTGTTGTTGGTAGAAAGGATCCAGATTGTGCAGGCTGTGAAGCCGTCATTGAAGTTATGAGCATTGTGTTGGCCAGCAGGCTCAGCAACTGGGTAGTCCATCTGGGTTTTGGTCACAGTTTCAGTGGCCATTCATGTAGGCATAGAGCTTGATGGTTGTCATGGCTGCATAGAGTGCAGCTCAATAGTAGCAGCTTAGCATGTAGATCGCATGACTACTTTCACAGGTAGCCCTGCTTTTGGTGAGATAGGTGATGCTTGTGACTGGACGGAAGTGGGTGGTGGTGGGATGTTGTAGGCACAGATCTTGCATCTAGGTCTGTTACAGGGATATGAGCCATGAGGCAAGATGCTGGGAGCAGGAGTGGGTGAGGACATTTCGTAAGTTCAGTGTGTAGCAGAATACCATTGGGAGGGGGGGGGGGGGGGGCTGGGTAGGATATACCTCATTTCAGTGCATGATGTGAGGTAGTTGAAACCATGGCACAGAATGTGGTTCATTTGTTCCAGTCCCGTGTGGCACTGAGTCATGAGGAGAATGATCTTTATGGCTGGAAGTCTGGACACTGGGTGGTGGTGTGTGACTGGTGAGATAAGGCATGGGAGATGTGTTTCTGTACAAAGATTGGGAGGCAATCTCAATCTGTGAAGGCCTCAGTGAGACCTTTGTTATATTTGGGGAGGGACTCCTCAACACAGCAGATGTGACAACCAAGGGTGGCTAAGCTGTATGGAAGGGACTGCTTGGTATGGAATGGATGTTGTCTGTCAAGTGGGAGGTATTGCTGATAGTTGATAGGTTTTATATGGATGGAGGTACTGATGTTGCACTCTTTTGAGGTGGAAGTCAACAACAAGAAGTCAGCTTGTTGGGTTGAGGAGGACCAGGTGAAGGCAAATGGGGGAGAGGGAGATGCGGTTCTGGAGGAATGTGGTTAGAGTGTCCTCACCCGCAATCCAGATCACAAACATGCCATCAGCGAATCTGAAACAGGTGGGGGGTTTGGTATACTGGATTGTTAGGAAGGATTCTTGTAGATGGTCCCTGAATAGGTTGGTATAGGATGGTGCCATTTGGGTGCCCATTGCTGTACCATAGATTTGTATGTAGGTGGTGCCTTCAGAGGTGAAGTAATTGTGGGTGAGGATATAGTTGCTCATGGTGACCTAGAAGGAGGTTATAGGTTTGTAATCAATCAGGCTTTGGGAAAGGTAGTGTTGCATAGCAGCAAGGCCATATACATTGGGGATCTTAGTGTAAAGGGAGGGGACATCAACTGTGATGAGCAAGGTGCCATATGATCAAGAGCAGGAACTGTAGAGAGTCAGTGGAGGAAATAGTTGGCGTCTTTTATATAGCACAGTAGGTTACCGGTGATAGGTTGACAATGTTGGCCTGTGAGAGCAGAGAGTCTCTCGGTGGGGGCACAGTAACTGGCCACAATGGGGCATCCTGGGTGGTTGGGTTTATGAACTTTAATAAGCATATGGAAGGTAGGATCAGGATTAAAAGTTCTTTCTGTGGATGTAAGGTTAGCTTCCATGTTGAGTGATTTGGGGAATGACGATGAGGCAAGTCTTGACGTTAGGAATTTTTGAAATGTTAACAGGGGTTGATTTGCAAACAGTGTGGGTGGATCACCCATTCCATACCAAGAAGTCCCTTCCATACAGTCCAACCATGTGTGACCATCACATGTGTGGTAACGAGCGGTCCCTGTCCAAATACACTCCTGGAAATTGAAATAAGAACACCGTGAATTCATTGTCCCAGGAAGGGGAAACTTTATTGACACATTCCTGGGGTCAGATACATCACATGATCACACTGACAGAACCACAGGCACATAGACACAGGCAACAGAGCATGCACAATGTCGGCACTAGTACAGTGTATATCCACCTTTCGCAGCAATGCAGGCTGCTATTCTCCCATGGAGACGATCGTAGAGATGCTGGATGTAGTCCTGTGGAACGGCTTGCCATGCCATTTCCACCTGGCGCCTCAGTTGGACCAGCGTTCGTGCTGGACGTGCAGACCGCGTGAGACGACGCTTCATCCAGTCCCAAACATGCTCAATGGGGGACAGATCCGGAGATCTTGCTGGCCAGGGTAGTTGACTTACACCTTCTAGAGCACGTTGGGTGGCACGGGATACATGCAGACGTGCATTGTCCTGTTGGAACAGCAAGTTCCCTTGCCGGTCTAGGAATGGTAGAACGATGGGTTCGATGACGGTTTGGATGTACCGTGCACTATTCAGTGTCCCCTCGACGATCACCAGTGGTGTACGGCCAGTGTAGGAGATCGCTCCCCACACCATGATGCCGGGTGTTGGCCCTGTGTGCCTCGGTCGTATGCAGTCCTGATTGTGGCGCTCACCTGCACGGCACCAAACACGCATACGACCATTATTGGCACCAAGGCAGAAGCGACTCTCATCGCTGAAGACGACACGTCTCCATTCGTCCCTCCATTCACGCCTGTCGTGACACCACTGGAGGCGGGCTGCACGATGTTGGGGCATGAGCGGAAGACGGCCTAACGGTGTGCGGGACCGTAGCCCAGCTTCATGGAGATGGTTGCGAATGGTCCTCGCCGATACCCCAGGAGCAACAGTGTCCCTAATTTGCTGGGAAGTGGTGGTGCGGTCCCCTACGGCACTGCGTAGGATCCTACGGTCTTGGCGTGCATCCGTGCGTCGCTGCGGTCCGGTCCCAGGTCGACGGGCACGCGCACCTTCCACCGACCACTGGCGACAACATCGATGTACTGTGGAGACCTCACGCCCCACGTGTTGAGCAATTCGGCGGTACGTCCACCCGGCCTCCCGCATGCCCACTATACGCCCTCACTCAAAGTCCGTCAACTGCACATACGGTTCACGTCCACGCTGTCGCGGCATGCTACCAGTGTTAAAGACTGCGATGGAGCTCCGTATGCCACGGCAAACTGGCTGACATTGACGGCGGCGGTGCACAAATGCTGCGCAGCTAGCGCCATTCGACGGCCAACACCGCGGTTCCTGGTGTGTCCGCTGTGCCGTGCGTGTGATCATTGCTTGTACAGCCCCCTCGCAGTGTCCGGAGCAAGTATGGTGGGTCTGACACACCGGTGTCAATGTGTTCTTTTTTCCATTTCCAGGAGTGTATAACAAAGTTCTCACTGTGGCCTTCACAGAACTAAATTACCCCCACAACCTTCTACAGAAAAAGATCTCATGCGCCGTATCTCTGCAACCACCCACCACCTCCCAGTGTCTCACTGTCTGGCCACAATGGAGCAGTCTCTTCATGACCAAGTACCATGCAGGACTGGAGCAACTGAACCACATTCTCCGTCAGGCTTCTGATCATCTCTTGTCATGCCCTGAAATGAGGAGTATCCTACCAAATATCCCTAATACCACTCCCACAGTGGTACTCTGTCACCTGCTGAACCTATGCAATATTTCTGTCTGTCCCTACTCCATCCCTGCTTCCAGCCCCATGCCTCATGGCTCATATCCCCATAATAGTCTTAGATGCAAGACCTGCCCCATAAATCTTCCCACCACCAGCACCCACTCCAGTCCAGTCACGAGCTTCACCTTGCCCATCAAAAACAGGGCTATCAGTGAAATTATTCATGTGATCTACAAGCTAAGCTGCAACCACTGTGCTGTGTGTGCTTGACAGCAAACAAGCTGTCTCTCCTCAGGAATGGCCACCGACAAACTGAGGCCAAGAGACAGCTGGACCATCCAGTTGCTGAAATGCTGGCCACCAAAAAGTTCTGCACTTCAGTGAGTACTTCACAGCCTACACCACCTGGATCCTACCTACCAACATCAGCTTTTCTGAACTGTACTGGTGGGAATTCTCCCAGCAATATGCCCTACATTCCAGTAACCCTTCAAAATCAGCCATCATTAGTACCTGTCCTTCAACCACCTATTCCCTTCCCTGCTTCCACTCTAGCACTTTATAGCCTTCTGTTCCACCAGCGCACCAACTAGTCTCTCTCTCTCCCCCCCGAACCCCCTCTACTTCTCTCTTTTTTCCCCTCCTCTACTTCTCTTCTTATCTACCCCCCCCCCCCCTCCCCCCTGCACCTAACTGCCCTACCATGTACCCATCATGTTCCAGCATGCTCCCACAAGCAGCACTTTACCATCCCCCACACCTACCCTATTATCCTTCCCCCTCCCCATTCCAACCACTTCCTTACTCCCATCACCTAGATTGCTTCTCCCATCATGCACGGTTGCTCACATTCTAGCCTGTGTGGCTGGAGACAGTGGTCATGTGTGTGTGAGTTGTGGTTGCATGAATGTTTATGTGTTGTCTACTTAAGAAAAAGGGGTGTTTGCCAAAAGCTCACACGTATAGCTGACTTTTTGGTATGCCTGTCTGCAACTCAACATCTCCTCTATATCATGAGTAGCAATACTGTCATTATTCCCTCCTGAATAATCCATTGTTTGATTTAACTACTTAATTAGTTAGTTTCATGTTCATAGATCATTTGAATAATTCTTTTATCAACATTAATGAACACCTTATTTATTTATTTACCTGTACTCAGGCAACTACACTTTATATATATGCTACCAGTTTTTAAAAAGAAAGTCGTCTATGGATTAGATAGAGCTGTCTAGGTGAATTGTTTTAAGGTTAGATTTAAAATGCGCTTTGGTACCTCTCAGACATTTTATGTTATTGTGCAAATAATCACAGATTTTTGATGTTGCATATTGAACTCTTATTCTGAGCCTCTGACAGCTTTAATACTTGGGAAAAAGGTTATTTTTCTTTCTAGTGTTGTAGGTCTGGACCTCACTGTTCTTCTTAAATTGTGATAGATTATTTATGATGTATTTCTTTGTTGAATGTACATATTGTGATGGTGCAGTTAAAAGGTCTAGCTGCAAGAGGTATTATTCTTATTTCTTGCTTTTGTGAAATCACTACTTCCTTTCTAAGTGGTGAATTACCCCAGAAAATTATTACATAAGACATTGTTGAGTGAAAATATGCAAAATAAGTCAGGAGGTTGATTTGTTTGTTTCCAAGACTGGCAGTTATATGGAGAGCAAAAGTAGCTGAACTTAACTGCTTGAGAAGCTCAGTAATGCGTCTTCCAGTTCAAGTTCACACCAGTAAGTACACTAAAAAATTTGGAGCATTCTGCCCTGTTTACTCGCTCCTGCTGATGTGCTACATCAATTGTTAGTATGACTCTGTTTCTTGTTCAGAACTGAACATGGTCTTTTTTTAGTTGATTTTCTGAGAACCACTTTATAATTCTTTGGAAAATATCATTTACGATCTCTTCTGTTGCTTCCTTTCTAATAGCATTTATCATGACACAAGTATTGTCTACACTAATTGGAAGGTCATTCCATATATAAGGAATAGAAGTGAACACTAAATTGAAGCCTGTGGAACTCCCCTTGTGATTTCTCCCCACTAACTAAAATTTGTTTGAATTATTCAGCACAACTTGTGCATTCTGTTTGTAAAGTATGATTCAAACCAGCCATGTAAAGCCATTAGTGAAAATTTCTGAGAAAGTTACATGATGTACTCAATCAAATGCCATCAGCTGACAATATTTTATTATTTAAGGCTTGTACTACACACATCAAAAAAAGTTTTGCATCACCCCAGTTCCCAGAACACCTGAAGACAGACGTTTACTGTGGATATTGTGTCACAGACATAGCCCCTTTGACTGTTCAGAGATGTCACTAAACCTGCCCAAAGATGTAAACAACGATGCATGAGCAGTGCCTATTAGATGGAGGGGGTCCGACAGCTGATCACTTCCAGTCATTCCACCAGGAAGGCGGTACACAGCTTGTGTTGTCTGTAGTTCAAACAAGCCTAGATGGTCAACACCACAGTTTGACCATGTCCGCATTGTTACTTTGTGCCAGGAAGGGCTCTCAACAAGTGAAGTGTCCAGGTGTCTCGGAGTGGACCAAAGTGATGTTGTTCAGACATGGAGGAGATACAGAGAGACAGAAACTGTCCATGACATGCCTCAACCAGGCCGCCCAAGGGCTACTACTGCAGTGGATGATCACTACCTATGGATTATGGCTCGGAGGAGCCCTGACAGCAATGCTTTTCGTGCAGCCACAGGACGTTGTGTTATGACTCAAACTGTGCACAATATGCTACATGATGTGCAACTTCACTCCCAACGTCCATGGCGAGGTCTGTCTTTGCAACCACAACACCATGCAGTGCGGTACAGATGAGCCCAACAACGTGCCAAATGGACCGCTCAGGATTGGCATCACATTCTCTTCACCAATGACTGTCGCATATGCCTTCAACCAGACAATCATCAGAGACATGTTTGGAGGCAACCTGGTCAGGCTGAACACCTTAGACACACTGTCCAGAGACTGCAACAAGGTGGAGGTTCCCTGCTGTTTTGGGATGGCATTATGTGGGGCCGATGTACACTGCTGGTGGTCGTGAAAGGCGCCATAATGACTGTATGATATGTGAGTGCCATCCTCTGACCAATAGTTCAACCATATCGGCAATTGGTGAGGCATTCATCTTCATGGACTACAATTCATGCCCCCATTGTGCACATCTTGTGAATGACTTCCTTCAAGATAACAACATTACTTGACTAGAGTAGCCAGCATATTCTCCAGACATGAACCATATTGAAAATGCCTGGGATAGATTGGAAAGGGCTGTTTATAGATGATGTGACTCACCAACCACTCTGAGAGATCAACGCCGAATCGTTGTTGAGGTGTGGGACAATGTGGACCAATAGTGCCTTGATGAACTTGTGGATAGCATGCCACGATGAATACAGGCAATACGTGCTACTGGGTATTAGAGGTACCGGTGTGTACAGCAATCTGGACCACCACCTCTGAAGGTCTCGCTGTGGTTTTCATGAGCAATAAAAAGGGTGGAAATGATACTTTTGTTGTTCTCTATTCCAGTTTTCTGTAGAGGTTCCGGAACTCTCAGAACTGAGGTGATGCCAAACTTTTTTTGTTGATGCATGAATGTATAATTAGCATTCTCACTCAAGCAACCCTTCTGGAAGTCAAACTGTAATAAGCCAAGTAAATTGTTTCCATTTGACTGTGAGGCTACTGGTACTCATCAGTACATTACTTTTTTGCATATTTTGAAAAAGGTGTCAGTAAGGAAATAGGACAGTAATTGTTTAAGTTGATCTTATCACCTTCCTTACAAAAGGGTGTAATAATTGAAGTGTTTGCACAAATAATACTGTATGACACATTTACAGTGCTTAAGAAATTTTATTTATTTTTCAAGTCCAGGACATAAAGTAAATACAAAAAATAATAGGTATTGATGCACGTAACAAATTTGCAAAATTAAATATGTACAGTAGTATTTATGACACAGATTCAATAATATATACATTTATGACACAGATTCAATAATATATACAAACAAGCAGCAGATAAACAAGCAGCAAGATGATTATATTTTTTGATGGGCCCTGTATTCAGCAGTAATAACACCAGTTTTGCTGGCTGCAGCAACATCACAGATAGTGCATGGAGCCAGTAGGTTCCTGCAGACTACCAGATGTTGTTCGTCCTGTACATCACCACACTGACAAGTTTCCTCCCCATTACTGAAGCCCCACTTCCCGAGGTTTGCTTTGCACCTCGACACCCCAACTCGCAGTCTGTTCAAAGTCTGCCAGGTCACATATGGCAGGTGTGAACCTTCGGCTATTTCCTCCTTGACCATTATGTGATTGTCTTCAGCTAGAGAGTCTCGCCAAAGCTCCTCTCTGCGAGTTCTGGGAGATGAACAAATTGCCATAGTTTTCTGTTAATTCCAGAGAATTATTGCAATAGTAATGTAATAGCAGATATGTATTGTTTGCACTTACAGACTGTTGAAAATACTTAGTTGTGCTTTTTAAAATTGTGTTAAGCATGTTTTTTTTAAAAAAAATTATTTAAGTATTAAAATGCTAAAACACTGTATGACAATGGATATATAGCGTTATTCCGGATCCCGCTGTACTCTGCTGTAATGATAAGGCTGCCTAGAATCCAAAAGTTGTAGGTAAGAATTTTATAACAAGATATGAATTAATATTTATTGTAAACTGATTACTTTGGTCTTAAAAAGGTAACAGAACATGAGCTTGCTGTCAACCTGAGAAACAAATCTGACACATTAAACTCAGTTGTCACACTGCTGATTTTTGTAAAAATGCCTGTATTTTGGCTTCATATATTTTGTCATGTCCAATACACTGCTTTTCTTCTCTGTATGAAGTTTTAGTACCCTACTGTAGAGCAAGCTAAAACCAGAAGGCAATAGAATTTTTTTTACTTTTTGTTCACAACCATGTTTCATCATACAATGCCTTTCCCATTAATGAAGCACATCGTGATTACAACACATGCTTATGTCTCAAGGGTCATCAGTACATAGCTTCAACCAGAGCACATCAGTAATTTTCAAAGAAGGTAGCGTTTTGAAAACCAACTCAGTGGACTCTATGTCCTTGAAGTCTTCCATCATCATCTCTTGAATGGTCAGTTTTGAAGGATCAACAAATGCCTAAGCAATGACATGGTTCCATTCTAAAGGTACCACAACTTTTTACATTTTCTTTCTTTTCTCGATCTTTATGGAGTTCCTGTCACAAGGTAGGAAACTATGACTCAAACATAAAAACTTTTGATGTATTTCTGTAAAGTACTTGCAGCTGTAAGATACAAATTAAGCACTAAATTTCTCCAGTTATTGTTCGGCCCAATACAGTGGTCAGACCATACAATCAGTTTGTGTTCCATATCTTCTTCAAACATCCCAAATTTAAGCAGACAGGAAGCTATTTTGGTGGACCTCTCCTTGCAGTGGATTTGTCCCACAAATTTACTGTGGTGTTCCCAGTACCAATTTCATGAAATTGTATGACAGCTGTCTCAGGCAGAATACTGTGGAATGTGTCAATGTAGGACAAAGTAAAACCTGTTGTAGGTCAACACATATAACAAATATAAATGTAAATTGAACGAAAAATGTAGGACATGTGTAAAAATCAGTGAATACTGCAATCGTATATGCATTGTGCGTGATATTATAACTCAAGTGTCCAGAAATTTGGTCTAGAAATAGTGAACGGCTGGTATGTATATGAAGTCAAATGAAATGGCTTACGAGTGTGATGAGCGCAATGTTCTACCACGCGGAAATACAGCCGTTGAAAGTGAAAATATTCCATGTAACAAATGTGTAACAGATATTGAACATTTAAAAGAGTGTATCATAAGCATGCAAACAGCGATTAACACTTTAAAGAATGATTTAGCGAAACTTCGAAATGAAAATACTGAAATGTTAGGTTATCTGAAATCGGGTGCACCAATCAAAACAAAACTGACAAAAACTGTAAATAGTGAGAAAGAAAAGCAGCATGAATGGGTCAGAAGCAAAAATACTACAGCGAAGGACTCAAGTGCTTGTGTTATGAAGTGCCCTGACAAAACCAATAGCGTTAATACAAATGAAAACTGTAAAAAAAGCAATCAACCAGTACTCCAAAAAATGATACACAGTGATAACAAGAGACGGAACGTATTAATTCTTTCTGACAGTCATGGTCGTCACTGTGCAAAGATTATGATCAGTTCTCAAAATCAAAAACACTACATCTCTTCTGTAATAAAACCTAACTCACAGTTAAAGGACGTGGTTTGTAACATAGATGGGGAGACAAAAGACTATTCAAAAAATGACAGTGTCATCATTCTAGGTGGGACAAATGACATCCTAAAGAAATTTCAGGATTTCACATGTGCCTTAACAGATTCTCTTCATAAGACAATCCGCACAAAAGTTATCTTGTGCACAATTCTGTACAGATATGATGTACCAAAACTGAACAACAGGATCTATGCTGCAAACGAATTCTCAATGAGGACTGCAAAAAATTATGAGCACGAAATGGTAGTGGACGTCAATACATTCCTCAGTAGAAGTGATTATACAAAGCATGGACTTAACTTGCGAATGGAAGGCAAAGAGAAATTATGTAGACATTTACAACTAGCAATAGGTGCCAATCTGCAAATACCGGCTCTAACATACATACAAAGTGAAGACCTTTCAGCAAATACGACAGTGGAAACACAAGAAAAATCAGCAGCAGAAACAGACTTATCCAACTCAATAGTTATAAAAGATAAACGAGGAGGTGCAAAAAAGAACTGTACTACACCTTCATCACTCAAAGAAGACACAGCGAAGCAAAACTACCGTCGACTAACCAGGCTGTGATACCGGCAAAAGCATCTAAGCCAAAAAAAGCAGCAGAACCAAGTTCCACACCTGAAGATATTCTAGATACAACAAGAAGAACTGGGCACTGGAAACCAGAAGTGGTACCTACAGGAGACCCACTAAGGACATCAGCAGATCCAGTCTCAAAAGTATCACCAAGGACATCTAATTTTACATATATCAGTGAACACCAACAATCAACTACTACCACCCCAGCAACAGGAGGAAGTTCAGCAATTCCAATGAGAAGAAATGTAAGGCGACCATGTCATCTACAAGATTTTTTATTCCCAAAAAGCCTGAGACCAACTTAGGATAACTAGTGCACCTATCAATACCACCTCCAGTAGCAGTCTTTGCAGCAAAAACAGAAACCACCTCAACATTGACCACAGAAGTAAAATGACCAGAGAGATGGAGAACTGCCCCTTTTCACCATCAGGACATTTTCTTATGACCAATGGAAAAAACCAATGCACACTTCTAGATGAGAATAAAGATTCAGGAATAAAGGTAAGTGGTCAACCAAGTACAATCAGAACAAGCCTAAAATCTCACCAGGTCACTCTTCTTCATCAGAATACACAGTCACTTAGGAATAAAGTAAGAGAGTTTGAAATCTTGCTATCAAGTAAACTCACATACATTAATATACTGTGCTTAACTGAACACTGGCTGAAAGAAAATGAGTTAAAGACAGTGAAAATAACAGATTATGTGTTAGCAGCATAAACTTGTAGAAATGAGTTTACATGTGGAGGGAACTGCATATACATAAAGAAAGATATCGAATTCAATAACATAGACAATGCTGAATCCTTAAACACTAAAAAAGATTTTGAAATATCAGGCATAGAAATTCCAGCATTCAAGTTAATTGTAATATGTTTATATAGATCTCCAGATAACCACCTAAAAAAATTCAATACTCGGCTTGATACTTTACTAAATAAAGTAGTAACAAATCGAAAAACAGTTCTTATATGTGGAGACCTAAATGTAGACTTTACTAAGCGAAGCAATTCAAAATCTGAGCTGATGAACATACTAACAGCCAATAATTTGGAGATTACAATCCGGACTGGTAGACCATCATGCACAGGCTATAAGCTTTTGTGTAAACACTAATCCATCCTATAATTATATGAGCAAGACTACACACACGGGCAGAACTTTCAGTAATACTGCAGTACAAACATTCCAGAATTATCTCCAACAAGAATCATGGGAGATAGTGTATAATACAGAAAATATTTCTGATAAGTTTCAGACATTCATGAATATTTTTAAATATTATCTTGATCTTGCTTTTCCATTGAAAGCCAAAACAACACAAACCACTAAAAGCAACAAGTGGATTACTAGTGGTATAAGGAAATCTTGTGCTAGAAAACGGTAGCTTCACAATATTGCAAGAAGCTACAACGCAACTCAGGAGTTTGATAGTTACTTTAAAAAATATTAATCTATCTTAAATAAAATAATAAAGGAGGCAAAGAAACAAGACAATGGCAAATACATGGAAAATGCTTCAAATAGAACCAAAGCAATCTGGCAAGTTGTAAAAAAAGAAACCAAATCTCACATATAGTATTATTAAAGTATTAAAGGCTGGCTTGGAAAACATTAATAACCCAAAGCAAGTAGCTAATATGTTTAATAACTATTTTATAAATGTAACAGAGAAACTACTACAACAGACTTCTAATAGAAAACAGCATACAGAAACAGGGAAAAAAATCTCAAGCAGATCAATGTTTCTGTACCCAACAAATGTAGAAGAAGTACGAGTTACAATAAAAAGTCTCAAAATGAAACACTCTGCAGGAGTAGATGATATACCTGATTTCATTATAAAGAAGTGTGGGGACTTGATTACTGAGCCCTTAACCCACCTATGTAACCATCTTTTGCTACAGGAACTTTTCCTTCATGTTTGAAAATAGCAAAAGTAAAGCCATTATACAAGAAAAGAAACAAAGATTATATTTCCAACTACAGACCACTGGCACTTCTGTCTGTTTTCTCAAAAGTATTAGAAAGGCTTTTGAATAAGAGGCTACCAGACTTCTTAGATGTAAATGGCATTCTGTCACAATCTCAACATGGATTTAGAGCAAACCGCAGAACCTAAACTGCAGTCCACTCCTTTCTGTTAGAGGCACTGATAGCATTAGACAAGAAAAAACTTACCTTGGGCATATTTTTAGATTTGTCAAAGGCATTGGAACCACAAATCATGACAAATTACTACACAAGCTAGAAAATCTAGGCATTAGGGGAACAGCTAACAACTGGCTCAGCTCTTATCTTAAGAACAGGGAACAATATGTTGTAATAGATCAAGAAAGGGACAATGTCATTAGGAAATATAATTCCAAGCTACTGACTCTTAAATATGGAGTGCCACAAGGATCAGTAATGGGTGCTGTTCTGTTCTTACTCTATGTAAATGACCTAAACATAAGCAATGACAGCAGTAAAATATTTCAATTTTCTGATGATACGAGTGTTCTAATTACAGGAAACTCAGAAGAAACTCTTGTAAAAAACATAAAAGAAGCCACTGACAGGCTAACATGTTACTGTTACTTTGATGACAATGACTTAATAATAAACACTGAAAAAACTGTAGCTATGGATATACACACAGCACAAACAAAAAATCTGATATCACCCAATCTAGAGCTATACAGACAGACAATTGCCAAAACAGCCTGTACCAAATTTCTTTGACTTCATCTACAAGACAACTTGAAATGGAAAGCACATATTGAGCAAATGAACAAAAAATTAAGTACTTCTTGTTTTGTGCTGCGTACATTAAAAAATTGTACCAGCTACAACACCCTTCAGTGTGTATATTATGCAGTTGTATACTCTCACCTCCGGTATGGGATTATGTTCTGGGGAAATTCTGGAGATGCCATCAAAACATTCAAAATTCAAAAAAAAATTATAAGAATAATGGAAGGGGTAGATAATCGCAAATCATGTAGACCATTGTTTCAAAAAAGGATGATCCTGCCACTTCGTTGCATATATGTACTTGAAAATATAATGTATTGACAGCAAAACTTACATACAAAAAGACCACTCATTACTCAAAATCACACAATACACAGCTATGATACAAGACAAAAATTGGATGTACATGTTCAAAGCGCCAATACAAAGTTATTTCAAAACAGCCTTATCCATCCTAGTATCAAACTATACAATGCCTTACCAGATACCATTAAACACATACAAAACATTGGTCACTTCAAATCTAAACTGAAGTCGTACTTGGTTGATCACCGCTTTTACACAGTAAATGAATACCTACAAAACTAAATTTTTGTGTGTTTACCCAGTGTAGTCTCATTCAGAAGAACATTTGTATTTTATCTCTCTGTATATAGCGTAACAACATTTATTTAAGTATTCATCATTAATTGATATATTAATGTGTGTTATTATGTACAAAGGTACCGTATGTTATATGTAAAACTGTCAATATTAACCAAAAAATCCAAATATCTCTTGCGCATTGTGCAGCTGTAGATGAAAATGGATCAATAAATCAATCAATCAATCAATCAATTGTTGTTTCTTTTAACCATTTCTGTATTATTATTGGTCTGCTATTTCATGGTGCAACTGACTCTCAAGTTTAATGTTGTGCATTTCTGTTTCATCTGAAGCTGCAATCATAAACAACTGACACATTCTGCAGAGGTTGAGATTGGGGTACAGACATTCTTTTCAAGATTTATTCATGCTGTAATGGCTCACCTGCTTCAGGAAACTCGAAATGTGTTCCAAATCAGAGCCCTGTTGTCATTTGATATATCATGTGGCCTATTGAAATGTTTTCCTCCACCATCTTTATGAGAGGTCATTCCGTCTTTCAGTTTATGTTGAAGAGCCTGTATTCATTGGTGGGTGATGCAGAATATGTCAAGCAACATTTTTTGACACACTTCTTCTGACTGCGCTTTGTATTTGAAAGTAGCTTGTTTCTGTGAAGTATCATCTGTCTGAACTTCCTTTTGTCTGGTTGACATGCCTATTTCCATGGATTTGAAGCGGAGACATGTTGTATCTCCGCTTACAGTCTCTCATGTGCAGTGAACCGGCTTTACCGCCGCGCCCACGCACTATGCTCAAGGGAGAGGCTTTCTAGCAATAAATGACTAAAGCGGTTTCTGGACAGGACCCATTTATTTTTCCTACCATTACAAAATGGCAAATGATATACTTCGCTAATGTCCGTCTATACAGGCGCGATGCACTGGCGGCACGGCTCAGTCACCGATCCCGAAGGGTGTACACTCCAGTGGCGAACCGTGGCGCGACCGCGTGGACCGAGCGAGACAAGAGGCCGCGTCATAGAATGTTCTGCTCTTGGCGCGACCGGAGGCGCCGTAACGTCCGCGAAGAAGCGAAAGACAATTTAACGGCGACTGCGTTTACGACCGCGCATACACGTTTACGGCGGAGTCGCGTTGACTGTAATGTTTTCAGAAGATGCACATAACATATGTCATTAGAGCCATGTACTCTACAGGGCACATATGCAGCTACACAGGATACACATACTATTCTATAGACATACACCTTTTTATAAAACCGATAAAGCATCTGTACTGGAGGCTGTTTTGCATGAACTACCTTTCCTTTCCATAATTTATGCTCCCATCCAGCATCATTAAGTCTTTTCCTCTTGATATCCTGCCAATTACTGAAGTTAATTTTCCTTTGGCTCTTATTACTCACACTTTTCAAACCACTTGCAGTAAGCATCACCTTGCTACACTTCGCCATTCTTGTAACATATAGCATTGTTCATGGAGAGGCACAAAAACTGCATCTCTCTTTCCTTGCTGTCTAGTGCTGCCTTGGACAGTAAACAGGTCAACTGTTACAGCAGGCAATGCAGACTGCCATACAGAACATTACTCCACACGATTCTACAAAAAGGCAAAATGTGTCATACAGCATTATTTGTGTGCACGCTTCAATTGAATATTTTAACCTGTCCACAAAAATTCTATGTGCTAGTGATGCATTGCGAATATCATTTAGGACATCACTTATTGTATTGGAACAACTTTTCAGCATTCTGTTTGAAATTCCATCAACACCACATGAGCCTTTGTTTCTTAGAATTTTTATAATTCTGTTAATTGCAGTGAAGCTTCTATTAGCTTGAAGTCTTGTAGAGTGACATTTTTAATATATTCTCTTGCATCTTCAATTGAACCATTTAATCCTACCTTTGCTGTTGCATTTAGGAAGTGATATTAAAAGTACCTGCTGCTTGTGAATTATCAATCACAACACTGTCATTTAGTTTAATTTTTAAGTTAGCTTGTACACTTCTGTCTCCCAGTTGACAACCTCCTATAAAATTTTAATCTTATTATCTGCATTATTAATTCCCATCATGACATTCATTGCCAGCAGTTCAAAAGCTGCACAACGAAAGGCCAGTATAACACCCTGCAGTTGCGTCTTGTGACTTTGTGAGTTAGATAGAGTGGAGAATCAGTTGCTTGCTCTTCAGTTTGCAGATCTATGAAGGAGAGAATTGCGTGATTACCATTTGGCAACCTAAATTCCCTCACACTTCTATCCTCCGCCCCCTGACCCCTCCACCCTGTTACACCCCCAGAACACAATTAATTCCTTAATACATTGCTACTGCACATAGACATGGTACACAAATTTAATATTTGTTGTTAGCTGACTTCATTTAACAATAAACATTAATTTTATACCATTAAAATACTTTTTACAGTCACATGTGATTATTCCAACCCCTGCAAAGTGGAAACTATTCGTTGTAAGCAAAAATGAATAGGAGAATTTTTATAGGAAATTTAAAGTAGTTTATTTTTTATTGGAAAACGTTGCCACTAGAATCACAGTTTTCACGTTATTCAAGAAAAACATTAAAAAGTGGCCTATAAACACCCCTCCCTCTTCTCCCCCCACCACTGCACTGACATCCCATTGTCCCATAGTGTCCTACAACTGTACAAAAATTTGTGACTACACGGTTTTTCCCCTAATTTTCTTCCCTTGACTGGACTATACTGTTCTCATGATCCAATAGAAACACTGCACTCCAGCAGAGTCAGCTGCTTTCATCATCTTCAAAATTATTTCATCCAGCCTAGGTGCTTTCCCTCATTTCAAGGTCTTTATCGCTTCCTCTACTTCTGTCCAGGTTAAGTCCATCTCTTCGTCCTGTACATTCCCTGGCTACACATTTTCCTCTCCCATATTTCCATTGGGGCTTAGTAAAAAATACACTCCTGGAAATGGAAAAAAGAACACATTGACACCGGTGTGTCAGACCCACCATACTTGCTCCGGACACTGCGAGAGGGCTGTACAAGCAATGATCACACGCACGGCACAGTGGACACACCAGGAACCGCGGTGTTGGCCGTCGAATGGCGCTAGCTGCGCAGCATTTGTGCACCGCCGCCGTCAGTGTCAGCCAGTTTGCCGTGGCATACGGAGCTCCATCGCAGTCTTTAACACTGGTAGCATGCCGCGACAGCGTGGACGTGAACCGTATGTGCAGTTGACGGACTTTGAGCGAGGGCGTATAGTGGGCATGCGGGAGGCCGGGTGGACGTACCGCCGAATTGCTCAACACGTGGGGCGTGAGGTCTCCACAGTACATCGATGTTGTCGCCAGTGGTCGGCGGAAGGTGCACGTGCCCGTCGACCTGGGACCGGACCGCAGCGACGCACGGATGCACGCCAAGACCGTAGGATCCTACGCAGTGCCGTAGGGGACCGCACCGCCACTTCCCAGCAAATTAGGGACACTGTTGCTCCTGGGGTATCGGCGAGGACCATTCGCAACCGTCTCCATGAAGCTGGGCTACGGTCCCGCACACCGTTAGGCCGTCTTCCGCTCACGCCCCAACATCGTGCAGCCCGCCTCCAGTGGTGTCGCGACAGGCATGAATGAAGGGACGAATGGAGACGTGTCGTCTTCAGCGATGAGAGTCGCTTCTGCCTTGGTGCCAATGATGGTCGTATGCGTGTTTGGCGCCGTGCAGGTGAGCGCCACAATCAGGACTGCATACGACCGAGGCACACAGGGCCAACACCCGGCATCATGGTGTGGGGAGCGATCTCCTACACTGGCCGTACACCACTGGTGATCGTCGAGGGGACACTGAATAGTGCACGGTACATCCAAACCGTCATCGAACCCATCGTTCTACCATTCCTAGACCGGCAAGGGAACTTGCTGTTCCAACAGGACAATGCACGTCCGCATGTATCCCGTGCCACCCAACGTGCTCTAGAAGGTGTAAGTCAACTATCCTGGCCAGCAAGATCTCCGGATCTGTCCCCCGTTGAGCATGTTTGGGACTGGATAAAGCGTCGTCTCACGCGGTCTGCACGTCCAGCACGAACGCTGGTCCAACTGAGGCGCCAGGTGGAAATGGCATGGCAAGCCGTTCCACAGGACTACATCCAGCATCTCTATGATCGTCTTCATGGGAGAATAGCAGACTGCATTGCTGCGAAAGGTGGATATACACTGTACTAGTGCCGACATTGTGCATGCTCTGTTGCCTGTGTCTATGTGCCTGTAGTTCTGTCAGTGTGATCATGTGATGTATCTGACCCCAGGAATGTGTCAATAAAGTTTCCCCTTCCTGGGACAATGAATTCACGGTGTTCTTATTTCAATTTCCAGGAGTGTATTTAACCCACATCTTGTTTATTTCATGTATTCTCATCTCCCTTTCTTTCATTAGATTGTCTTGGCATTTTCCATCATGCCTCACTTCTTAACTTTAAACCATTCCATACAGGATCTTCCTCCTCCCCTAACTGCTCTCTTCTCCCAGAATTCCTCAAACCTTCCATTGGATTGTTACATGGGATAACATGATTCGTTACCTGTTACCTGTTTCTGACCATCCGTTGTCCAATGGTATTGCTCTTTACTCCACCTCAAACATCACTTAGTGTTGACTACATAAATGTGTGGCTTATGAGGAGCTGCTTGACCATTGAACCCCATTATTTTCAGCTCTCTATGCAGTCACAGTGCCAGCTGGACTGCTGGTACCACTTTGGAATTCACAAGTGATTACTTCTGTGATTTCATGCGTTTTTTAACAACCACCCTCTGTAATGCTTGATGGTCCTTGTGTACAATGGTACATAAGGTCTGCTCTTGCTTTATCTTGGGTTGCTCCTTCATGTTTCCACCTCACAGCCACATCACCAACAGGTGACTTGGGCAGCTGTGGAATGATGGAAGTCACTGAGCTCTACTGACTGGCCCATTCTGCTGTTACTGATTCTCTACTGACATTACAATACTCCCTGCCTCCTTTTATACTTGTGACATCTAGTGATCAGTTCTGCATCACATAGGAGTGTCCAGATGCTGTTGGTTGGACAGTGTATACAGAATCCTTTGTCGCCCTTCACAACCTCCTCCCCTGGTCTTATCATTCTATCAGGGTGTTTCTTTCCATCTTTTCATATCACTGATTCTTCTGCATGCTTTTTCTTTTTCCAGTGCTTCTACCATCATCACTTTGAACCTTCCTCATTCCTCCTCTAGTGACTGCATTTCACCCTTTTGGTGCAAGGCTCTTTATTATTTTCTAAAATTATCCTTTCATTTCTAATCTTGCAACTACCATACTCTTGTCTTTCTTTCTGCGCAATTTTCCTGTTTAGTCCTGCTAACTGTTACTACTAAAAGATAGTGACCATTATCTAGGACTTTGGAAGGTATTACCTTGACATCTGTGACTGTTTTCTTTGTGTCCTGGTCACATATTATTAGTTTACCACAGATTTAAATGACTGTACCATGTTACCTTATGACTTTTCTTCCTTCTAAACCAGTTGTTGCCTACTCCTAGTCTATTCCTTTTACAAAAGTCTAACAGTTTTCCTTGTTTCTCCTTCCCCACTCTTTCACTCACAATACTTCCTCATACCCTTCTCCTTCCTTGCCCACATGTCTCCCCGTGTCATGATCTTCTGTTAGTTGTCTCTGAAAAGCTGATTTGAAGCCTGCTGGTAGATGAAATTTTCACTGTCAGTATTTGGCCAGCAAAGGGAGCAAATGTGATAACGTTAAAGATCCTCATCACTATTCTTTGCATCAATGTTCTGGATTGAATCTCGTACGTCTCCACAGTGTCTCATGATGTGAGAGCATGTGACGATGTTGATGGTGATCTATTTGTAAGATGAGGACATTAAGCTAGCAGCCCACTTGCTGCTATTTAAAAGGAGTAAGCTTTGTGCTGGCACTGGGTTTCACTCTCTCCCTTCTCTCATCATCATCATCATCATCATAAACCACAAGCTTAACACTGTAGTTACATGTGTCAATTACATTCATCTACACTCTACAAATATGCAGAAGACACACCTCTCACATATCTACAAGGGAAAGGGTCATTGTGCACAGCAGAGAAAACCCTTTCTAACTCAGTGGCTGAGCCTACTCCTTGGGATCTTTCTGCAAACAATGCTGTACAACTTTACTTTTTACTTTCACTGTTACCTTCATTATTCTGTCACTTAAGCCATTCACCTCTGTTTTCAACCCTCTTCTCATAACTACACTCACTTCCTGTCTTCCTTCTTCCTCATTCCAACTACAGTATGTCTTATGTCTACTTCTCAATTCCCTACTTCCTTAATCATTCCACCTGATTTCTTACTATCCTAGAATGTCCAGTCTCCTCCTTTTCATCAAGTCCACCACTTCCTCTACCCTCCCTCTCCGTGGCAGATGTTCTATGTATCAAATCCTGATGAGCATTCGCCTTTCTGGCACCTAAGGACACATTGTTGAGGTTTAAAGCACTAGATACAAAAAATTCAAAATTCCAAGAACAAAGCAAGGGCAATTTGGACCATTATTGGGTGTAAAATGAATATACTTGGCAAGGCAAATGACACTGAAGTCCCAGATGACAGTAGTGGTGAGGCAGATGATATGAAATAAAAATCATTGGCTACTAAATTCAATTAATTTTTCCTACCAGTAGCTAAAAGAACAGGGACAAAATATCGTCCACATAAAGCAGGTCCAATAAACTTAACTTACTGTTGGACAGGCACTGTGTGCTTCACAGACAGGCCTCAGTTTTGCCAATTCATCTGCTTAGAGATCACAAAAATCATTAGGCCACTAAAAAGTAGTAACTCTGACTATAATGGTTTCTCAGCCAAAGTATTAAAATCTTGTTTTGACTTTGTAAGCACCACCCTTGAGTTACTTTGGTAATTACTTGATGTGTCACAGAGCATTTCCTGAAGACTAAAGCATACAGCAGTAACGTGAATACACAAAAGTTGACATAAGCAAGCGACCTCCAATTATAAATTGTAAATTGGTCTCTCTTTCCTTCTCGTTTTTTTTTTTTTTTTTTTAGAAAGTGGCTAACAAAAGAATGCTGAATCATCTTACTAAAACAACCTTTTAACAACAGCTCAGTTTAACTTCTGCAAAGTGTTATCTACTGAGAATGCAATATGTGGGCTCACAGACTGAATTCTAGTAGAATTAAATGACAGGAATTATCCTTTTTGCATTTTCTGTGACATTGCCAAGATCTTTGACTGTCTAATCATACAGATTATCGTTCTGGCATTTTCTGTGATGTTGCTGAGGCCTTTTACTGTATAGTTTATAAAATTCTGCTTGGTAGAGTAAAGTGAATTAGCATTCAGTGTCATCCCTTTGCACGGATTAAATCATATCTTAACAATAAAAAGTAGAGGATCATATTAGCAAATTACCATACAGTGATGCTCCTTTCCTTGGCCTGTATAAATGATTTACTTGGGACATTGGAGAACTGTAATATTTGCTGATGACACAAGCATATTGATGAAATGTCCAACAACACTTGTACCAGACCAAGGCTGGAGATTCATGGAAAATGCTTACAACTGGTTGGCAGCCAACAGCTGAACCCTAAATCTTGCAAAGAACCAGAAGTAGAGATCGATGGGAATACATTGATAAGGCTCTATGTGTGAAGTTCCTGGGCATCCAGATGAATCTCAAACTGTAATGGCAACAACATGTAGATAAATTAACCAAAAAGGTCTGTCTGTCCACCTTGCTAACACAAGTTTATTGACCTAGAGGTAAGATTCTAGCATACTTTCACCCAATTCTGTCCTTTGGCATAATCTTCTGTGGCAGTGCAGCAAAGATGAAAAAAGTGTTTACTCTATGGAACTGTGCCAATAGGATATTGTGTAAAGTTGATAACCAAACCTCTTGCAGAAGCCTCTTCAGGGTTCTAGGAATTCTTGGGGCCAATGAATTCTTACTTTTACATCACAATACATAGACTCTCAAGTGGTATTTGTGGTTAATGCCAAAAGTGAATTTAAGTTGAACTCAGTAATTCACAATCACAGTACATGTAGTAGAAATAATTTCCAAGTAGATTATCCACCACTCTCTAGGGTTAAGAATGGAGTTTTATATTCTGATGCAAAAATCTATAACTGGTTGCCAATGTAGATCAGGCAGGAAATCGAAAGTCCCCAGATATTTGAAAATGAAATAAAGAAGGTCATTAACAACTCCTCCTACCACTATCGGAATATTTGTACTAAAGAATCTAAATTATGATTTTGCCAGTATATAGACAGTTGATCGTGGTCTGTGTAAATTAACATAAATACTTTGTTTAAGTAACAGTAGCTGAGTAGTATAGGAGGAGGAACTGTGGCTCTTTCCTGAGCAGCTGTGTTTCTCCCAACATACATATATAAAGTAATCTAAAAGGAATTACCATAATTTTCAGTTTGTATAGAGTAGCACCAGTCACAAACTGTTGCTAGTACACTTTACAGAAATTCCCAGCATTGGTTGCTTCTGTCTGTTGATGTATAAATTGACTCGTACCGCATCTCTGTAGGCTTTCTTTCATATGGGATTTACAGTGCAGAATTTGTGAATGAATATCTCTGATTGCAATGACTTCTGTTTATTTTATTGTAAATCTTATTTCTTTTCCAAGTAATTTAAAATGACAGGAGATAACCTCCATTTTTGGGTTCAAAATAAATTAAATTTGTTGTAAATGAAAAAATGCAACTGTTAATTATTTCCTTTTCAATAAATACTCCTCAAACCACAGTTTATTAATTTCTTGATGTATGTAATGACTGTTCACTGTGCATAGTCATCATTATCATCAGTTTTCAGCTGTTAGCAAGTCCTTTGTGTCTTCATTCGTGGAGGTCCAACTCTTCTTAATGGTGTGTATGTTATATGAATGCATGGTGTCTGTTCTTTTGGACATGTCTGAAAGAACAGACAGCACGCATTCATATAATTAATTTACCTTGATGGGCTTTGGGTTATGAATCCACTACCTTCAGTGGGAATACACTATCACATTCAGCCTCTTTTGGGAATGTCAAAGTAGCGAGCAAGGGGAACATGGACAGAAATTGTCAATAGATGCTGCTGGGTAGGAATGTGAGTCACCCGAGGGGTGTACCAAGATAGCCTGCACAACTGCGATAAACACTGTGTTCGGATTCTGCAGTGGCTAATGCAAATTCCTAGTAAGCAGGAGATCCCAGGTTCGAATCCCGGTGCGGCACAGATTTTTACTCATCGCTGCTGATTCCGCCTAGTCCTGATGCAGCTATCATCATGAAATTTCC
Organism: Schistocerca cancellata; assembly: GCF_023864275.1. Taxonomy (NCBI): domain Eukaryota; kingdom Metazoa; phylum Arthropoda; class Insecta; order Orthoptera; family Acrididae; genus Schistocerca; species Schistocerca cancellata. The sequence goes on from NC_064626.1 coordinate 179,017,419, forward strand.
CCTTTCCTTTCCTCTTCCTCTGCCCTGCCCCTTTCCACCTTCAATTTATATAAGCTCCTGTACATGCTGCCATGCATCACATCATCCAGGACAAGTAATCTCTTCCTTTGTTACCTCCTCTTTCCTTCCACATATGCTTCCAAAGCTGTTTATATAAACCACTCATTCGATTTTTAATCTATAAGCCATCCAATTTCTTTTCTTTCCATTCATTATTACACTCAGTAAATGTGCCTACTGTCCTACTCTGCGTATTTTTCTCCCTATCCACATTTTTTCCATTTGTTGCCACATCCACATCTTCAGAAGCCTTCAACCTTGCTCTTTCTTCTTCATTGTCCACATTACAGTAGTATACAGGAGGACATTCCATACAGAAAACGACATTAAACTTTTCTCCCTTTATCAGTCTTAGTAAATACACAATAAACTGTATGCTAGGACAGTCAGACAAATACTATTTTTTTTTCTTACACATGGAAACAGAGACTATCTTCACAATTCAGCTGCCATCTTCCCACACATCTCTCACCAGTGGGTAATCGGTTAAGATGATCAGCACTTGGCAGATCTGTATCAAGCGAAAAACACAGTACCACAATCCTGTTATCTCCACATTACAAAAAGAAAGAAACATGTCTATATGAATATAATTATTATAAATACAATGTAAATACAATTAAATATTACAACATAAATATTTACTTATTATTACTCAGGTGTAATAGAATCTATTATACACCAGTTCCAGCACAATGCTACTGTCAGGAATGGTATTCCATGTCATCTGGATCTGTGAATGTCATGTTCTACGTTTGCTAAGATCTCTTTATAACTACAACAAAAATGTAATTTACAATTTCCTTCAAACACTTTGTTCAAATCTGTGCACATTATGTACTATGTTTCCTGAAGTAATTTCTATTTGTATTTTGTGGTGGTATATAAAAAAATTTAATAATATTTTTTATTTGGTGGGTGATAATATTACGTAAAATTGCAATTTCCTATTTCTATTTTGGTACTTGGTCGTCATAAGCACTGGATTCTGATTTTGGCTAGCGTGAGACTGTTAAGCAAACTCAATACCACCACAAGTATTTACGTAGACTTTGCATTTTCTGCGGTGCGGTGCGTACGTAACAACTTTTCAATCACAGCGCGGGACTCACCGCCTTCTACGGTTAAATTTGCGTGAGTGGCTGCTATCATTAATCTGCGTGTATTACACGGAATGTTGTAATAAAAATTAGTTCTTAGGGGCCTGATGGCAACTGGTTTAATTATGTACCAATTTTAAAACGACCGTTAAAACCTGAGATATTTCTGTTTTCATGAAAGGTAATAAACTGCTTAGCAAGGCAAAGCTAAGGAGGTTTTCGTCATCTGCCGTTAAGAGGCCAATCGAAAATTTACCGGACTCAACGCAACGAAAATATTAATGATTGAAACTTTAATATAATCTTACTAACTTACAAATATTGAATGAGATATACAGAGAACTCTCCTGCATTTACATTTATAACTAAAATTTAATAAGATGGTTTTGCCGGCTTAATGGCCAACCTACGCTGCAAGAGAAATGATGGTCGCGTCCGCAGCACGCGACACAATTATATCCAACGTACAATGGTGGCTATCATCGATACAAGAATCGAAGACAAGAGAGAGAGTAACATGATACGTGTCTGGTCTGTTTCATTGACCAACACAGATAAAATTACGAAGGTTCGATATCATTATATTTAGCTCTGTAAAAATAATTTCTTTTTGTTCTAAATGTTGATATTTGTGTGTCTGTTAGTTCATAAAGTCATCCGAAAGTTCACTTTTAAATCGCATTGACAAGTACATTAAATCAGATTACATTGGAATATGTTGTACACTTTTTATAGTTTCAGTACATAAATGGACTTTTATTTACTTATACAGGGTGGCAAATTAATTATGTCTAACCCTGTGTTGTTGCATGGGTGAACAAACTGGTATACCCTATAGACCCTGTAAATAATGGTTTACACTCCCCCGTTTGGGTTACAAGCGTACGGAAAAACAGGCCGGAAACACCGCCTAAACAAAGAATTAATCACACACACACACACACAATTATTGACAATAAGAATGAACAATGAATAAGAACAAGTACTCCTTATGTTGACTTCGAAAAAAGGTTCATTTTTAAAACAGTCTTTTCATCTTTGTGTTATTTATGTGTCTGTGCCCTCATCAGAAGTGTAGTTTCGTAATGTCTTGGCAAACAATTTACAGAATCAATGAAGTCACATTTGTATATATTTGTGTTAAAAAATCAGTTTTTCGTTACGAGTATCACCTTTAAATGATGTTTGGTGTAAAGAAAGGTTACATTTAACTATGTTCAAATGGTTCAAATGGCTCTGAGCACTATGGGACTTAACATCCGAGGTCATCAGTCCCCCTAGAACTTAGAACTACTTAAACCTAACTAACCTAAGGACATCACGCACATCCATGCCCGAGACAGAATTCGAACCTGCGACCACAGCGGTCGCGCGGTTCCAGACTGAAGCGCCTCGAACGGCTGGCCACAGCGGCCGGCCATTTAACTATGTGTTTCTCATTTCGTCGAACAAAAGCATGTATTGTCATATTGTCGAAGAAATCCTCGTAGGTAGTAATGAAATTGTTGAAATGCGATCGGCGAGGTGTTTGTACGTGACGGCAGCAGTGTAAGCGGCAGTACACCGCATAGGGCGACGGTTCGATGACCGAGGCTTTGACGTCAGTGGCGACAGCCGAAGTTGGGTTGTCGCACGGCGCCCTTCAGCTGTGCGGTCTGGAATGCCAAGTCGCCGCTACGGCTCGCGCACGACATGCAAATATTTGGCTGAGCACCATTTCATTCACATAACGAGACAAATACACATGTAGGAGAGGCTGAAAGGAAACGTAATTAGTCTTCATTCGCTCCTCACTCATACATGTAAACTGTTTATGTCTCCGCTAATAAGGTATTTGAACGTACGAGATCCAGTCTTTGAAATAAGGTTTCGGCTTTTATCAACACTGATTCCACCTTTTTGTGTTAATTAATGCTTTTATTCCGTGTTCACAATCTGTGCACTGCACTATTTCACTATAATGAGCGTTCGGTGCGAGTACACCGCCATCACACTTTTTGAGATTCTGTGTTGGCACTTGCGTCACCTGTAGCGTTTGACTGTTGGTTCGGAATCCTCTGCTCGCTGTCAGACAAGTATTGCGTCTTACTACAGTCCACATTGGATTATCCGTCCATAGGAAGTCTGTTTTGTGCGTGATTTTAACACTATTATAACAGCAATCATTGCATACTACATTACACTTTTATCACAGTTTCACCACTTACGCAGGAAATTTTTAAACTATGCTATAATCCGTTCATCATAAGAGTAAACCTGATGTAAACATAGCACTATGTATTCTTCCGCGTTTGCTGGAACCTCATTGGATTTCCGTTTCACGTGGGACTGCAGCCAAGCTGTCTCGAGTGTACTGTCAAGTACGATAATAAGGGTACATTTTGTGCCGTGCGTTATGCGCACATCGACTGAACAATAATACGGGACAACAGCTTTACCGGCGGATTTAACTTGGACAGCACTGGCCGGTCAGTTGGTACAGTTAGCCTGCTGTGATGTGAGCAACTGTAGTTAAGACGTACCGTAAAATCTACCACAATACGCTCCATTGACGACTAGACGAAAACCGCAACACGTTTTAGTTTTTAGCTAACGTACTGTTACAATTAAAAACAAGAATGATGAAAATTCCTGACTTAACCACAGGGTAGTTTTTCTGCACAAGCTGTGTGTAACATAAGAGAGTATTGAAGGACTTCACCGTATAGCTGTATAGTTAAATATTGAAGCCACTGAAGGCATTACTTACTGTCAGTCATCTGGTAATCTCTTAGCTCCTTCCTCATCCGAATCCGAGAAATACATTTCAGTTCTGGAAGTGTCACCTGTTAACGTTGATAACGAGCCTATCAACAACAGAATTCACGAAGCCAACCAGGCGCAGCATCTTCTCTTCAGCTTTTATGATGAGTCGTTCTATATCCCGCCAGCGCTCGGTAGTGGCGTGTGAAAAAGATGCATGCTTTAGTTCCAGTACGTCTGGCAGTTTAACAGTCGCGTTACTTTTCAGGCCAAATCCCGCAGCTTGGCTCCAGATCAGTTCTGTTGGGTTCATATTGTAATGATACAGTAGCAAACGTAAAGATGCAGCTTTTGTATGATGTGCTAGATGCTGTGAAAATGGTTGTTTTTCATGTTTCTACGATACTTATCTACCTGTGTGGTATAGAACGAAGGACATAGTCCAAATAAAGAGTAGGCCCATTTGGTTTTCATTTTTGCCTTAAAAATTAAATTGTTATGTTTTCTTAATTTAAACAACTTTTATGAACAGTCTTTCATAAAACATCGATAATAAAGAATTTGTATTTAAAATGGAAACAGGAATTTCGCGTCCAGTATGTAATTAGAAACAAGAAGAGGTGCATTATTCATAAAAAATTATGATGAGTTTTATAATTATTAGATGTAGGTATTTCAAATTGAATGAGGAGAAAAACGATACTGGGAAGATTTGAATCAACGCACGAATATCCGCATTTGGTTCAAATTCCATTACGCTATCTTCTTTTTTTGTGAAAGATGTTTAATTTATTGGTCATAACATTCTACAGTAGTACATAATTTTCAACTGACATTTAAAAGTAGTAAAACAAACTAAAATTAATTACAGGTTCCTTGACATTTTAGAAAAAACCCAAATCTAGACCAGAAAGTGATGTTCGTCATTTGATCGTACATGTTTTTCAAAGATCAGATTGTCTCTCGTTTCTCCATGTTCTGAATCGCTCCCTATCGACTGCACTACACGTTCAACATGGGTTCCTTGATCAACTGCATTATGTACAACGATGGGGAAACTTCATAGCCGATTATCTCCGTAAATTTAAGAAAACCATTAAGAACAGCTATTTCTCGGCGCTTTTTAACCGTGTTCTACGCGAGTGTTTCACTATGGAACGAAAGCAGCCTCAGCCATTTTCAAACTGCGCATTAACAGCGCGACAATCAGAGCACAACGCTGCAGAGGTTGTAACTGTACACGATTTTTTAAATAAAAACTACGTAGCTAAAGCGTGATTAAGATTAACGTTTGTGGCTGTGAATACATTTGACTAACTTAAAATTTCATTTAACGTAACTTAGTAATAAGATATCTAAAACATAAGTAGGACCTACTTCCAAAAGCCTAACAACACCAGTGTACGTGTGCTATGGCTTCTGACCAATCGCCGGCCCTTGTGACCGAGCGGTTCTAGGCGCTACAATCTGGAACCGCGCGATCGCTACGGTCGCAGGTTCGAATCCTGCCTCGGGCATGGATGTGTGTGACATACTTAGGTTAGTTACGTTTAAGTAGTTCTAAGTTCTAGAGGACTGATGACCTCAGCATTTAAGTCCCATAGTGCTCAGAGTCATTTGAACCATTCTGACCAATCATCGCATTTGTGTTTGTTTACATCAGGTTTATTCTTATAATGAACAGATTATAGTCTGTCCACTATTACAAGACACTATAGCATTGTACTGTTTAAAATATATTGTTTCTTCCCACAATTTTTAATTTTGCACACTGCCCCGAGTTCGATACACATTATACACTCCTGGAAATTGAAATAAGAACACCGTGAATTCATTGTCCCAGGAAGGGGAAACTTTATTGACACATTCCTGGGGTCAGATACATCACATGATCACACTGACAGAACCACAGGCACATAGACACAGGCAACAGAGCATGCACAATGCCGGCACTAGTACAGTGTATATCCACCTTTCGCAGCAATGCAGGCTGCTATTCTCCCATGGAGACGATCGTAGAGATGCTGGATGTAGTCCTGTGGAACGGCTTGCCATGCCATTTCCACCTGGCGCCTCAGTTGGACCAGCGTTCGTGCTGGACGTGCAGACCGCGTGAGACGACGCTTCATCCAGTCCCAAACATGCTCAATGGGGGACAGATCCGGAGATCTTGCTGGCCAGCGTAGTTGACTTACACCTTCTAGAGCACGTTGGGTGGCACGGGATACATGCGGACGTGCATTGTCCTGTTGGAACAGCAAGTTCTCTTGCCGGTCTAGGAATGGTAGAACGATGGGTTCGATTACGGTTTGGATGTACCGTGCACTATTCAGTGTCCCCTCGACGATCACCAGTGGTGTACGGCCAGTGTAGGAGATCGCTCCCCACACCATGATGCCGGGTGTTGGCCCTGTGTGCCTCGGTCGTATGCAGTCCTGATTGTGGCGCTCACCTGCACGGCGCCAAACACGCATACGACCATCATTGGCACCAAGGCAGAAGCGACTCTCATCGCTGAAGACGACACGTCTCCATTCGTCTCTCCATTCACGCCTGTCGCGACACCACTGGAGGTGGGCTGCACGATGTTGGGGCGTGAGCGGAAGACGGCCTAACGGTGTGCGGGACCGTAGCCCAGCTTCATGGAGACGGTTGCGAATGGTCCTCGCCGATACCCCAGGAGCAACAGTGTCCCTAATTTGCTGGGAAGTGGCGGTGCGGTCCCCTACGGCACTGTGTAGGATCCTACGGTCTTGGCGTGCATCCGTGCGTCGCTGCAGTCCGGTCCCAGGTCGACGGGCACGTGCACCTTCCGCCGACCACTGGCGACAACATCGATGTACTGTGGAGACCTCACGCCCCACGTGTTGAGCAATTCGGCGGTACGTCCACCCGGCCTCCCGCATGCCCACTATACGCCCTCGCTCAAAGTCCGTCAACTGCACATACGGTTCACGTCCACGCTGTCGCGGCATGCTACCAGTGTTAAAGACTGCGATGGAGCTCCGTATGCCACGGCAAACTGGCTGACACTGACGGCGGCGGTGCACAAATGCTGCGCAGCTAGCGCCATTCGACGGCCAACACCGCGGTTCCTGGTGTGTCCGCTGTGCCGTGCGTGTGATCATTGCTTGTACAGCCCTCTCGCAGTGTCCGGAGCAAGTATGGTGGGTCTGACACACCGGTGTCAACGTGTTCTTTTTTCCATTTCCAGGAGTGTAATTGACTACACGGTAACGACGATAAAGTATTGCACACCGAAATATTGTTCTTGACTCAAAATTTTACAATTGTTTGTGCCCCTGTATATCAAGATGAAACTGTGGCACAAAATTAAACGTTATGTACTGTAGTCCCTTTCATCCGAAAATTGCAGATGTCTTTTCGTCGAAAGCCACTATGAAACACTCCCGATTGATTTGGATGTTATTCATTGCCGAGTAGAAGCCAAATAAATGAGCTATATTCACCGTGTCCTAAGGATAAGTGGATGTTGAGCTAATACTGCTGGGGGAGTTTCCATATCAGTGTTTCGGCTGTTGAATAAAGTGTTAACACAGTCAACAAGGTTCTATTGTTATAATAATCACTACAGTGTTCCATTGTAATTAAGTGTTATACTCGTGGTCTTACACACATGCGAGGCAGTTACTCCCTTCGCCTTGCAATTTAATGATCGTTATACTCATCACAGGTCAGTCTCCGATATCTTCACAGGCTATAGAACTAATTAGCACAAATACTCCACAGCCCTCACGCAGTCCAAATGAAGGTGGCCAGTGTGGTTGCGAAACGCATAATCACTGTAAGATATAGATTCTTAATAAAAAACACTTCAAAATAAACTCTTCCGACACTATTGGTAAATTGCTACGGGTCAACCTGAGTCGTTGGGGTTACGCTCAGTCGACAATACTTATTATGTGTGGCCTTCCGGCAGCAGCATTACACAATGTTCTGCTCGCCTACAGTTTTCATAAAGATTTCTGCACTTGCAAACTGCTTACACTTCACTTACTAACAGCTGCCGTATCTCTCTGGCGCTGTGCTTTTGATATCTAACCTCCCTCACCTGAGTGAGGCAAAATTGCGTTTATCTTTACATAAGGCGCTGTTAAGCCCACACAAATTAGAGCAACATCTACATAGTGAATATCATAACACCACAGAAGAGAATGACACTTCTCAGCTTCATTCAAATTTTTCTGGGCATTGAAATTGTAGGCAGCACTTCTTTCTCTCTGCCCTCCAAAACACCGCCGAGCCGCCATAACAAACCATAAGCGACCCGTTCACTGCAGGTGGAGACACTCAGTCACCATCGCACTTTTCCGATGTCCTGTGCCCATGCTTCTTTCATCATCTCCGTTAGTATCTCAACAAAAGGTGTGCACAGTGGCGATTCTGTGGATGCCATCTACCTAAACAACATTTTTACGTGAATACCTTTCATCCGAAGTGAGATTTTCACTTTGAAGCGGAGTGTGCGCTGATAGTTTGGAAAGTAGGAGGCGAGGTACTGGCAGAAGTAAAGCTGTGAGGGCGGGGCGTGAGTCGTAGGGTAGCTCAGATGATAGAGCACTTGCCCACGACAGGCAAAGGTCCCGAATTCGAGTCTCGGTCCGGCACATAGTTTTAATCTGCCAGGAAGTTTCACCTTTCATCCGATTGCGAAGAAGTGGTGGAGTAACTTGTTACACCACACCGTGTCAATCACTTTTTGGATATCTAGGAATATGGAATCTATTTGTTGCCCTTCATCCATAGTACACAGGATATCATGTGAAAAAAGGGCAAGCTGAGTTCTACATGAGTGATGCTTTCTAAAACCATGCTGATTTGTGAAAAGAGGATTTACCATCCCTTGAAATTTTATTATATTCGAACAGAGAATATGTTCAACAATTTTGCAGCAAACTAATGTTAAGAATATTGGCCTGTAGTTATTCAAGTCCGTTCTTTTACCGCTTTTATATACAGGAGACGATGCGTTTCCAGTCGCTTGGACTTTGCACTGGACAAGACAGTCACGATAAATGCAAGTAAGGGGCAAGTGCCGTAGAGTACTCTTTGTGAAACCTAAATGGGATGCCATTCTGACCTGGTGACTTATTTCTTTTCAACTCATTAGCTGCTTCTTTATGCCAGGGTTGCCTATTACCATGTCCTCCATGTGTGATGATAAAACAACGATCCTCCTGCAATAACGATTTATTAAATGCGAAATTTATAACTTCAGCTTACTTTTTACTTTCTTTTATTTCCACACCAGTTTGGTCAACAAGAGACTAAATAGAAGCCTTAGTGATTTAACGTAGCACTGAACTTTCTCGAACTGACCCTTTACTTTGGAATGGATTATCATATGCTTCGCGCATCGATCTTTTTACAGATGCACGAATCTCTACTAACTTTTGCCGGTCGTAATTTTCTCGTTTTCTTTTGAACCGAGAATGCAACAGCTTCCCAGCATTTTCTGAAAGTTGTTATTAAACCGCAGTGGACCTTTTCCGTCATTAATCCACTTACTCGGCACATACTTCTTCAGAGCACGATTTAAGATCTGCTTAAACTTTGCACATAATTCCTCTACAACCATGTTACCGAAACTAAGTGCTATCGAAAGTTTTCTTTAAAAATTCTTTTTTTTTATTTGAGATTTCTATCTGCCTGCACGAATACAACACGAATTTGGCCCTGTTTTATAAACTTTCTAAAAAAATTTGCAAACTGATTAAATCATGATTGAATCCTAAACTTTACTCTTTAATTAAACAAAGTAGTCCATGTGTGTTAAGGGTATACCTAATAATGATGTTCGTATAATCGTCCCTGTGTGTCCATAATTTTCGTAGCAAACTGATCCTGAAATGAAAGTATCTTACATCGTAATGTAATTCCAGGGAAACATGGTGTTTTCTGCTCCCTGTGCGCCAGCTGCAAATTTGTAATTACAGTTGCTGAGAGTTTAGTGCAATGCTCCAGAGAACAAGTAAACTGTTTTATATCCATCACTGAGTGAGACGGACTTTAAACAAAATTGACTTGGATTGAGGATATGGACTGTGCTCTTAGGTGAAATATTAATTTAACAAACTGTTTCTGAATTATCTGTTGTATTATTATTTGTACGAAATTCATATTACAATACTCGTTAACACTAACAAAGGGTAACAATGATCCTCCCACAAATGATAGACAAATAATTAATAAACATGAAAAAACCTAACAGTCAAAATTACAAAATTACTGAATCTGTAACGAAAAATCTAAAGTTCCCTGATATGGATGTCTCATTCAGCAATGAGTCCTAACTACTCGTGACTGTGGTGCCAATAAATTAAAATATTACCTGCATTCCTCTTCATACTCTTTTCATTATAAACCACTAATCAAATCCTTCTCCTCTCTTTCACAATATTCAAACACAAATCATGTTACTCAAACACAGATGCACTTTACTTCACGGCTACATTGCCACAATTCCTACGATCGGCGTATTTCGCAACTGTTCTAACGATAGAACTCCCGCGCTTCTCGCTGCCAAGTAGTGATAATGAAACAAAGATATCTTGCAGTTACAGAGCTACTCTGGCCAAAGACTGCGCGCGAATAATAAATGATTCAAACCTGTCGCTTAGCGTTTGAGACATCCAAAGTATGTATAAATTCCAGAAATGCAAATAGCATACTCCCAATGAACCTGTTTCACTGTCAGTTCACTAAATGTGATGCAAACAACTGCTTATCTGCACTTTCCAGCAAAACTACTCTCCTAGACGTCTTGATAGATTTATTAACTTTTGTAACCCATGTCGGTATGACATCATGTGTTGGTAAGACCGTCAGCGAGAGCAGCACCACTAGTTCCTGCTACTAGTAAGGCGAGTATACCGTTTGCTTGTTACATGTTTTTACGAGCTTCAAACAGGAGCGTCTGCAGTAATGGATAGGAACTGTGATTGTTGTGTACAGATGTGAGCTGAGTTGGCGACCCTTCTCTCACAGCTCCACGCTGCTGTGGCTTCCGTCACACAGCTTGAGGCTGCTGCCAAAGAGCGGCACTGTGGGGGATCGAACGCGAGGATGCGAGGGAAGTCGAGCACACCCCACGTGTCCTCCGATCCATCCACTGCTGTGGCCACCCCAGGTACTGCCTACGCTGAGGTTGACCCCTCACCCATGGTCGAGTGGGAGATCATTCCAAAGTCTGGCAGGCAGCGAAAACCTTTTTGAGGGGCCGATCGTAGGGCCTCCCCGGTTCGTTTGACGAACAGGTTTCAGGCGTTATCTGTGGCTGACGATGTATCTGAGTCGCATGCAGTCGTCCACCCTGTTCCGGGCTTCTCGGCCCGCAAAGTCTGGGCATTCACAGAGGGTGGGTTTGCTGGTAGTTGGGAGCTCCAACGTTAGGCGCGTAATGGGGCCTCTTAGGAACATGGGTGAGAAGGAGGGGAAGGAAGCCAGTGTGCACTCCGTGTGCATTCCGGGGGGAGTCATTCTGGATGTGTAAAGGGTGCTTCCGGATGCCATGAAGAGTACAGGGTGCAGCCAGCTGCAGGTGATGGCTCATGTCGGTACCAAAGACGTGTGTCGCTTTGGATTGGAGCAGATTCTGTCTGGTTTCGAGCGGCTAGCGGAAATGGTAAAGACAGCCAGTCTTACTTCCGAGATTAAGGCGGAGCTCACCATCTGCAGCATCTTCGATAGAACTGACTGCGGTCCTTTGGTGCAGAGCCGAGTGGAGGGTCTGAATCAGAGGCTCAGGCAGTTCTGTGACCGTGTAGGCTGCAGATTCCTTGACTTGCGCCATCGGGTGGCGGGTTGCTGGGTTCTGCTTAATAGGTCAGGAGTCCACTACACACAGGAGGCGGCTACATGGGTAGCGGGGTCTGTGTGGAAGGGAGTGGGTGGTTTTTTAGGTTAGAGGGTCTCAGGGAACCACAGAAGGGACGTCCGTCTAAAAGTGGGCAGGTAAAACACAGTAAGGTAGTAGTAGAAACGATTGGTATTGTAGTTGTAAATTGTCGTAGCTGTGTTGGGAAAGAACCAGAGCTCCAAGCCCTAATAGAACGCACTGAAGCTCAAATTGTTGTAGGTAAGAGAGCTGGCTAAAGCCGGAAATAAGTTCAGCCGAAATTTTTTCAAACGATCTAACAGTGTTCAGAAAGGATAGACTAAATATAGTTGGTGGTGGAGTGTTTACTGTTGTCAGAGGTAGTTTGTCTTGTAGCGAAATTGAAGTAGACAGTTCGTGTGAAATAGTATGGGTAGAGGTTATACCTGACAATCGGGCTAAGCTCTTAATTGGATCATTTTACCGACCCCCCCCCCCCCCCGACTCAGAAGATATAGTTGCTGAACAGTTCAAAGAAAACCTGAGTCTCATGTCAAATAAGTACCCCTTTCACATGAGTACTAAAAGAAATCAGCTAAATTTCGATTACGCAATAAGTCACACAAATCTGAAGGCTGTAAATTCAACTAAATATTTAGGGATTACAATTACAAATAATCTAAATTGGAACGATCACATAGATAATATTGTGGGTAGAGCAAACAAAAGACTGCGACTCATTGGCAGAACACTTAGGAGGTGCAACAGGTCTACTAGAGAGACTGCTTACACCACGCTTGTCCGCCCTATTCTGGAGTATTGCTGTGCAGTGTGGGATCCGCGTCAGATGGTACTGACGGATGACATCGAAAGAGTACAAAGAAGGGCAGCTCGTTTCGTATTATCGCGAAATAGAGGAGATAGTGTCACAGACATGATACATGAATTGGAGTGGCAATCATTAAAACAAAGGCGTTTTTCGTTGCGACGGGATCTTCTCATGAAATTTCACTCACCATTTTTCTCCTCCGATTGCGAAAACATTCTGTTGGCACCCACTTACATAGAGAGAAATGATCATCACGATAAAATAAGAGAAATCAGGGCTCGCACAGAAAAATTTAAGTGCTTGTTTTTCCCGCGTGCCGTTAGAGAGTGGAACAGTGGAGAGACAGCTTGAAGGTGGTCCATTGAACCCTCTGCCAGGCACTATATTGTGATTAGGAGAGTAATCACGTAGATGTAGGTATCATGGTAACTAATCCTCATCTCTGCAATGCCTCCGTCGATAAGGTAAGATCTGTTTGTAGCTACAAGGTCTAAAATATTTCCATTGCATGTGGGCTGTCGAATTAGCTGCTCCAGACAGTTTCTGAAAACATTCTTCGTAAGATTGTCTGTCCTTACCTCCTGCAACAAGTCCATAGACGTTCCAGTCAATATGTGGGAAGTTAAAGTCGCCTTCAACTACTGTTGTATGATATGGGTATTTGCACACTACTGAGTGTAGTTTTCTTTGAAAGAATCTAAAACTGTCACAATGGAGTCGAGTGGCTGGTAGAAACATCCAACGATGTACGTGATTTCACTAAGATGTTTTATAAACATCCAGATAATACGACAGCCACAGGCAAAATCGACATCATTAGAGGCTAGGTTTTTGTCGAATGCAATGAAGGCTCCTTCTCCTATGCCGTCCAATCGGTCTTTCCGCTGTACATTCCATGACTCACTAAATATTTCAGAGCTTTCTGCTTTGCATTTCAACTAGCTCTTAGTCCCAAAACTAATCTGAGCCAACAAACTTCTGGAAGGCAGTAAATTTGGAAACTTTGTTACAAATACTTCGGCAATTTCTGAAAGTCGAAGTGTCTTTACTCTGTTTTGCTACACCTGTCTCAACTGGTGAGTGTTCATCAAAGTACCTCAAACTACTACCTAGATTAAAAAATGCCCATATTCCTGATAATGCAGGTCCAGATTTCTGCATCTGAGACTGTCACAGACTCAACAGAAACTTTGGTTGAGACCCTCCAGTCGGCTCCCAATCAAAGGACTCCAATCAACTCTTGAAACGTCAGAATCTCATGGTCTGGTGGTTGGCATTGCTACCTCTCGATCGCGGGGCCCCAGGTTCGACTCCTTGCTGGGTTGGGAATTTTCTCCACTCGGGACTGGGTTATTGTGCTGTCCTCATAATTACTTCATCATCATTGACATGCAGAGTGCGTGTGCAAAACTTGCACCACCTGAAGTGTCCATGCGATGTGCCAGGTACACTACCACACTGCGATGCAGCAGCCTGAAGATGGGCTGATTTTGGCCAAAGGTGCTCTCAACTGTTTTCGAAGTGTGGCCAGCTCCTCCTGTGTCTGTGCACAGCTTGAATACATCCTATCCATCCCATCGCTACTAGGAAAACATAGAAAAAGCTAAATATGTAACTTGCTGCTCTGTTGGTACGTAACAGGCGACAGATGGAACCTGAATGACAGACTAGGCTAAAATGAACGGCTACTGGCTCTTCAAAACAAACAAATGAATAACAACTGTGCTACAGGCGGTCGGGATTTGCACTTTAAATTTACAAAACGCGTGATTATACCTCTTAAACAGAAAGACACACACAGAATGTAAGAATTAAACTACTAAGAAGACAGAAAAGCTAAACAGGTAACTTACCACTCTGCAGCAGTTCTTGCAGTGGTCGATCCTTGCACTGAATTCATTTACAAGGCTTCTGTAGTGGGAGCACATTCCAAGGAAGTTCTTCACTGTAAGTCCTTCACTATATGAATATAACTAGGAGCTCAAAAATTTATTATGTTTCTTACTTTTTTTGTATCGGGACACACTTAATTTCTATTAACTAGATGCTCCAAGATTTTTATTTCTTCTATGACAAAGATGCAAGTGATTTTGACGCTCTTCAAGTGTCTAGGAGAAACCAATGTCATCCAAACACGATACACATTGTCCATTTAAGACATTGAAGCAGATTGTCCACCTTGAATTAAATAGGATAGTTTTAACTTGGAGGTCATCAAAAATTTTGGAAGCAGTCTGTTTCCTTGTCAGCATTGATCTGTCAGTCATCATTTGCAAATGCAATAACAGATAAATACATTGTCTCCTTAAGAAAGTCCAGTGCATCATGCTTCCAGTAGGTGGTTTTGTTCAACTGCAGGTGAGTGAGACATAAAATCTATTTGCCTTCTTTTATTGTCATTAAAAATGCTTGGGAGGACCAAAGACTTCCTGACTGCTGAATGATGCCATTTGTCTGCACCTTCTCCTTTCCCTCCTAAATTATTGTCAGCTGGAGACACTATCTGTGAGTGTTGACGGATAGGGAATTGAATCCCAATTTTGATATAGTGTTTTACATCATGATGTCTGATCTCTCTTGTCTTCACTCCAGAGTTGAATGCACCTGAAAACTGAAACAGAATGGTCAGCATCCATTGATGTAGTTCCTCAGTCAGGCTAGAACATATTGGTAGCTGGGTAGTAGATTCCCCTGGTGTGTAGCTGGCAGAGTATCAGGGCTTTCTGTTGACAGCACTGAGCTGACCTACTTGGAATGGTTCAGCTGTCCCTACTCACATACCCCTAAGTATAAAATGTGGGTGTTCTTTGCAACTATTAACCAAGAGTTCCCTTGTTTGCTTGTGGTTGCGATTGACACTGGCATAGAGATTTATTTTGTTCGCCTGCTAACTAAAAACTGCCTCGTTGATGATGGTGGGGTGAATGTGTCTTCATCCAGAGCAGTCTTTATCATGTTAAGTTTTTGGAATATCTTCACAGATCTGTAGCAGCACTCTTCCACTGTCTTACTGCTTGTGATGACTGCAAGAGATTCCATCTAACGACAAATGCAAAGATTATTCTACTCTCATTGATGGTTATTTTTGGTTACGGGAAATAACTGTTTTCCATTGGAGAGTGACTATGAACAGAGTATGCCAGTGAGTTTCATCCTGCTTGTCAGCTGTAGTCACCTGTAGCTGCCAGGTGTGTTGTTGCCTAAGGGTCACCAAATACTCTTCTTGCTGCACATTAACATGCCCAGAGCACACACAATCTAAACAGACCAGCATGTTGCCCTCCATTCTCAATATGTTCATTTTCTGCGTCGTATTTGATTTGTCAAAAGGTCTGGCTGCTTTTGTGTTGAGAACCTTGCTTGTTATACTCACAGATTCTGCTTAAGTCCAGGATTTCTGACTCTATCCCTTCATGTTAATGTGCCATGTAGGGATTGCTGCCAACGATCAATGTACATCTTCTTGCTGCTTTCTTCTGGGTTTGTTTTATATTCGTTGTTACTCCATTCTACATTGAACCATATCTCTACTCTGTAGAATTTGTGATGCAAGTAGCTTTGGTCTTCCATAAATGCCAACATTACTATAGGTAATGAGTTGACACCACTTGACAAAGTCGTATGTTGTGGTGACATTCTTGGTAGACATTTTCTACTACACTCTTCATTAGATTTAAAACTGTGTAGGCTTGCTTCAGGCTCAAAACATTTTGTTTATATGACTTTTTAATCTCTTCTCTGTTGCTGGACTATGTTGTGCAGTTGGCTTCAGCTAGGCAGGCCTTCTGTTCATCATCATCATCAGTTTTCTGCTATATTAGCAGGTCCTTCGCCTCTCCATTTTCTGCAATCCATTGCTTCCTTCTTAAGACTGCTGTATGTTGTACCATCCATAACGTCATCCAGCATCTGAAATCTCTTCCTTCCTCGCTTCCTTTTCCCTTCTACATAACCTTCTAAAACTGTTTTTATCAGTCTGTCATTCTTTCTTAATACAAGCCCAATCCAATTTCTTTTTCTTCTTTTCATAACATATAGTAACTGTCTTTTCTCTCCCACTCTTCTCAGTACCTCTTCATTTTTTACTCTGTCTATCCAAATTATTTTTTCCATCCTCCG
Organism: Schistocerca cancellata; assembly: GCF_023864275.1. Classification (NCBI taxonomy): domain Eukaryota; kingdom Metazoa; phylum Arthropoda; class Insecta; order Orthoptera; family Acrididae; genus Schistocerca; species Schistocerca cancellata. The sequence goes on from NC_064626.1 coordinate 179,034,106, forward strand.
CCATGTCCACATCTCAAAAACCTCCAGCCTTCCTCTGTCTTTCTTCCTCAAATTCCAAGTTTCAGCGCCATATAGAAGAACACTCCATACAAGACATTTTATGAGTCTCTTCCTGAGTTCTCTGTCCAGACTGCTGTAGAAAATTCTCCTTTTCTTATAAAACGCCTCTTTTGCCATTGCTATCCTTGTTTTAATTTATGTGGTGCACTTCAAGTCGATGTCTATCCTGATTCCAATATAGGATTGTGTTGGGTGGAACCATTTAGTATTACCTCAAGGAGAGGAGAATAAAGCTACAGAGATAGAATCGATCAAATGATGTGATGTACAGATTCTTCTCATCTTCTGAATTCAGGATAACTGGTGCTGGAATCCTAGATGGTGTTGGGTGTCAATCTTCTACTGAAGTTAAAATGGCCACAGGTTGATGGTGGCCATTCATTTGGGTGGGCAGAAAAATAAAGTGACCACAGCTTGGTAGTGACCATTCATTTAGGTGGACAGCTAAATAATGGTAATTCCCATATAAAAGAATGTGCTAAAGTTATATGAGTCCCATAGTGCTCAGAGCTATTTGAGCCATTTTGCTAAAGTTATAGTGAAACTGATACACAATGGGTCTTATTTCCTTGGTGGCCTTGCCTCTGATGGAGTATGGTATGCTTGTGATGGGTGTGGTATACGATATACTGGTTGGATACTTTGGACAAGACTTCATATAGGTGTTGCAGACAGACATGATGTTGTTGAAATGAGTTGGGAGTAGGACTGAGATAAGGATGGTTGAGAATATTTCATAAAATCAGTGGACAGCGCAATCCTGCTTCATGGGAAGCTGGGAAGGATGTTCATTCTGTATGGTATGGTGAAGGTTGTTGAAGCCTTTGCTGAGGATGTGGTTAAGTTGTTCCAGTGTAACTAGTTAACAAGAGAGGTGAGAGGGTGCAGTTGGTTAACGTGGTTAGTTCTAGTATAAAGAGAATTTGCAAGTTTGATGGGGACAAAAGCGTCGCAGATTTGATGTGATAGCTGAAAGAAGTCAAAAGGCAGAATCTGGATGCTGTGAAATATGGTAGAGGGCTCTATTAAGGTAGCACTGGTCCTGTTGGGTAGTTTTCATCAGAGATTGGAGTTTTAAAAATCTGCTTATCTTGTCAGAATTTATCAATTCATAGGAGGCATTGCTCACAACCGCTTGTAGTTCGTTACTGAATTTTTCGGCGAATTGGCAACAAAACTCTTTTGAATTTTTTTATATACTTGTTTTCATAGCTTTGTAGTTTTCTTAGACCCAACGAATCCAACAGGATGCCATTTTTCATGAGCATTCTCAATGCAGTAGCATATAAAAGAACTAGCCAGATAGCTACATTTCCTACATAAATATTTTTATGAATTATTCTCTGTGTTACTATCTATCATTCATCAGAAAAAATGTTTTAGCTATCTGAAAGAACTATTTTTAGCGTTTTCTATTCAAACATAAAAACCTCATAACAAAAAGAATTAACACGTGGCAATTCCTACTCCCACAACAAATTGATGAAGAAAGGAGATCACTAACACATAGAAAGCACTTTTATTGAAGTTAGTACAACATGACTGAATAGCGGTGGAGGATACCTGTGGAGGTGCACATGGCACAGAACACAAATAGCCAGGGAGGCAGTGTGGCTTGATTGTCAATTTGGTAGTACATTCTTGTCGTAAATGGCAGATATCTGTATCATTTTGTTGCTGGTGCGCTGGTTCACCCAAGTCCAACAATGGGGAGATGATTTATAGATATGACATACCATAGGCGATAATATTATGGAATCCTTTGATATAGCAGACGTCAGTGATGTACTGGCAAATGAGTTCTACGTGACGAAGTGGGAAATCATGAGCAGGATTATGGATGGCATTTGCAAGTGGTTTGTGACCTGTGTAGACAGTTATAGACAGGCCCTCGATGTCCTCATAACATTGACAGACCATCTCGAATATTGCAAGCAGTTCCCTATCGAAGTTGGACCACTTACATAATGAGGTGGATAGTTTCTTGGAGAAGAAACGAAGGGGCTACATTGAGTCGCCCACTAGCTGTTGTATTAAAGGCGCTACAGTCTGGAACCGCGCGACCGCTACGGTCGCAGGTTCGAATCCTGCCTCGGGCATGGATGTGTGTGATGTCCTTAGGTTAGTTAGGTTTAAGTAGTTCTAAGTTCTAGGGGACTGATGACCTTAGAAGTTAAGTCCCATAGTGCTCAGAGTAATCACGTAGAGTAATCACTAGCTGTTGTAGGACAACGCTGATAGAAGAATCGCTTGTGTAAGTTGTGATAGAAATGCGCATATTAGTGCCACAGTAAGCGAGTGTGACAGTGTTGGCCAGTGTCGTTTTAAGCACGTCAAGAGCAGATCGCATAACGTCAGAGCATAGCACATTGTGGGCGCCACGAGTGTTTCTGCCTGCCAAGACATCTGTCAGAGGTGCTTGCAGAGATGCAGTGTGAGGAATATGACGCAGAAAAAAAATAATCATTCCAAGGAAACAATGGAGGTCGCAAAACATCTTGGGTAATGTAAAATCATGGATGAACATCATTTGATTGGACGTATGGTGCTTACCGTCGGTGGAGATTGTATGGCCCAAGAAAATTATTCTGGTAGTATGTAACTGAGATTTATCATAGTTTATCTCGACAATGTTGTCAGCGAATGTGCTGATAACTTGAGATAAATGGAATTTGTGTTCTTCAGCATAGGAGGGGTAGATGAGTATATCATCAAGATATGCAAAGCAAAATGGGAACCAGAAAAGAAAACAGAGTCAATAAAACATTACCACACCTGCGGGGGGTTTTTGAGACTGTTTGGCATGTAGTAGTATTCAAACAAGCAGAATGGCTTGATAATGGCTTTTTTTTTTTACGTATCTCGTCCTTGTGACAGTTGATAACTCTCAAAATCTGCTCACCATACAGTTGTTGTGCAAAATCCTGGATGTGCATTATCAGATAATAGTCAAATATCATCAAAGTGTTGAGTTTGTGATAGGCCCCACAAAAGCAGAACTTCTTTCGTAGGTACAAAATGTGTAGGGGACAACCAGTTACTGTCTCAAGAGCACAAAATTCAGGCATCTAAGAGGTTCTGAATATCAGCTTTAGCATGGCGGAGTTTGATGGTGTTGAGGCAATGAGCCAATGCACAGGGCGGGGGGTTTAGCAAGAGTAATAGAAGGCAGATTTCAGACTACCTAACAGATGAAAACGAACATTTCTGTTCCTGCACTGACAATGTTGAGTGTTTATGGAAAAAGTTCAAGGCAATCGTAAAATGCGTTTTAGACAGGTATGTGCCGAGTAAAACTGTGAGGGACAGGAAAAACCCACTGTGGTTCAACAACAAAGTTAGGAAACTACTGCGAAAGCAACGAGAGCTTCACTCCAAGTGTAAACTCAGCCAAAACCTCTCAGACAAACAGAAGCTAAACGATGTCAAAGTTAAGTGTAAGGAGGGCGTGAAGCGTCCAGTGAATTCGAATATAAAATTCTATGTACCGACTTGACAGAAAATCCTAGGAAGTTCTGGTCTTACGTTAAATCAGTAAGTGGCTCAAAAAAGCATATCCAGACACTCCGGGATGATGATGGCATTGAAACAGAGGATGACACACATAAAGCTGAAATACTAAACACCTTTTTCCAAAGCTGTTTCACAGAGGAAGACCGCACTACAGTTCCTTCTCTAAATCTTCGCACAAACGAAGAAATGGCTGACATCGAAATAAGTGTCCAAGGAATAGAAAAGCAACTGGAATCACTCAACAGGGGAAAGTCCACTGGACCTGACGGGATACCAATTCGATTCTACACACAGTACGCGAAAGAACTTGCCCCCCTTCTAACAGCTGTGTACTGCAAATCTCTAGAGGAACGGAAGGTTCCAAATGATTGGAAAAGAGCACAGGTAGTCCCAGTCTTCAAAAAGGGTCGTCGAGCAGATGCGCAGAACTATAGGCCTATATCTCTGACATCGATCTGTTGTAGAATTTTAGAACATGTGTTTTGTTCGAGTATCATGTCGTTTATGGAAACCCAGAATCTACTCTGTAGGAATCAACATGGATTCCGGAAACAGCGATCGTGTGAGACCCAACTCGCTTTATTTGTTCGTGAGACTCAGAAAATATTAGATACAGGCTCCCAGGTAGATGCTATTTTCCTTGACTTCTGGAAGGCGTTCGATACAGTTCCGCACTGTCACCTGATAAACAAAGTAAGAGCCTACGGAATATCAGACCAGCTATGTGGATGGATTGAAGAGTTTTTAGCAAACAGAACACAGCATGTTGTTATCAATGGAGAGACGTCTAGAGACGTTAAAGTAACCTCTGGCGTGCCACAGGGGAGTGTTATGGGACCATTGCTTTTCACAATATATATAAATGACCTAGTAGATAGTGTCGGAACTTCCATGCGGCTTTTCGCGGATGGTGCTGTAGTATACAGAGAAGTTGCAGCATTAGAAAATTGTAGCGAAATGCAGGAAGATCTGCAGCGGATAGGCACTTGGTGCAGGGAGTGGTAACTGACCCTAAACATAGACAAATGTAATGTATTGCGAATACATAGAAAGAAGGATCCTTTATTGTATGATTATATGATAGCAGAACAAACACTGGTAGCAGTTACTTCTGTAAAATATCTGGGAGTATGCGTGTGGAACGATTTGAAGTGGAATGATCATATAAAATTAATTGTTGGTAAGGTGGATACCAGGTTGAGATTCATTGGGAGAGTCCTTAGAAAATGTAGTCCATCAACAAAGGAGGTGGCTTACAAAACACTCGTTCGACCTATACTTGAGTATTGCTCATCAGTGTGGGATCCGTACCAGATCGAGTTGACGGAGGAGATACAGAAGATCCAAAGAAGAGCGGCACGTTTCGTCACAGGGTTATTTGGTAACCGTGATAGCGTTACAGAGATGTTTAGCAAACTCAAGTGGCAGACTCTGAAAGAGAGGCGCTCTGCATCGCGGTGTAGCTTGCTCGCCAGGTTTCGAGAGGGTGCGTTTCTGGATGACGTATCGAATATATTGCTTCCCCCTACTTATACCTCCCGAGGAGATAACGAATGTAAAATTAGAGAGATTCGAACGCGTACGGAGGCCTTCAGACAGTCGTTCTTCCCGCAAACCATACGCGACTGGAACAGAAAAGGGAGGAAATGACAGTGGCACGTAAAGTGCCCTCCGCCACACACCGTTGGGTGGCTTGCGGAGTATAAATGTAGATGTAGATGTAGATGCATCTGAACAAAAAGGGCAAGAAACTTTTGTGTCAGAGAATCAGTGAAATGTTAGAGAGACTGAACAAACTTAGTGACAGCATGTCATTACCATTAGCTCCAACAGTCCATTCTTCCAAACATAAATTCTCAGCAAATACTCCTTCCAAATCTTGTACGGGGGTTCCATACACAAGAGCTTTCAAATGCCACCACAAATAAAACTCCAGTGGGTTCAGGTCCAGAGGGTGTGGAGGCCAGGCAATTGGTCCATCTCTACCTATCCATCTGTCACTGAATCTGTTACTTAGAAGCTTACCATTAAAATGAGGATACAAAAGAGCAGTGCCTGTGTTATTCTAAATTATGATGCAAAGTTTCTTTGGACATTAAGCATGTCCAAAGGTACAGACATTGCAGTGACTACAGCCATTATGAAATACAGTAACTGTGCTTGTAACTGTGAATATGGAGGGCCATCATCAGTTGGAGTCGAGTGATGACAGTGAGGATTTGTGCTAGACTGGGACTTGAACCCAAATTTCCCACTTATTGTGAGTAGGGTATCCATGCATGACTCATGGCCGGGCCCAGGCTTCCGTGTGTCATAGACCATGCAACTACATCTATTATGTATATTCCTGTACAGGTAAGACATTTTACTTCAAAGTCGGTTGTCTGGTGTTGGTAGAACTTCACATCATAATTCACAATAACACAGACACTGCAATTTCGCATTTATCTACTGACAACGAGCAAGCGACTTTCAAGTGGAGTGTCTCACCTGTATGGGAGTGTACATAATGCATGTACTAGTTCTGATGTACATGCGTGATTGACGACATGTGGAGGTTTGGATCTGGCTGTGAGTTGTGCATGGATAGCCAAATAGTAAGGCAACCACTTGGAGTAATTGGGGAATGCAGGTTTGAGTCTCGGTCCAGCACATATTTTCATTGTTGTCAATCCATTCTGCAGCTGATGGTTTTCCATGTTTGTAGTTGTGAGTACATTTAACTTATTAAAATGAGGCAGTGCTACATCATACATGAAGTAAATCTTTTGTCACACAGCTAAAGGTACATCTGCTGACACATCAGGTAGAACGTTTTCTACTAAATTATTATAACTTTATCCATTTAGCCTGATTGGAAGAAAGCAAGACCCTACCAGGCACCAACAATGCTGGCACAAACACTGACAGAAAATCTTTGTTGATGACGTGCTTCAACAGCTCTGTGAGGATTGACATCTACCCATACATATCTGATCTCACTGAAACGATGCCTCATCTGTGAGCAGCACAGTTGCACTACAGTTAGGTTTGACACTTTGTTGAATAAACCATTTGCACAAGAGTACTCCTTCAGGAAAATCAGCTGCTGATTGTGCCTGCACATGCTGTACATGGTATGGCTACTGCTGGTCCTAGTATAACACTTGCCAGATAGTAATGTGGTCAACATTCAGTGTTGCAGCTAAATGTCTTGTACTGACACTAGGGTCATTGTCAACTGCATGAAAAATTCCCACTTCCCACTGTAGTGTCCTCATCCTTCCAGGCCTCTCCCCGTCGCGAGTATTGGGCTTAAATGCCCCATGTTCCCTCAGTCTACTATCAATGGCTTCAGACATTTTCGTGTTGGAGCACCTTTGTCCTGGAAATCTCTCCAGTACAAATGTTGAGCACCAGTGCCATCATCTAATCCATGCCTCAAATGGGCATCTGCCATCTCTGCATTTGTGTACATTGCTATTTCCCGAGTCAAGTTTGTGATTAACTCTATGTAGTAACCCGTGTGCTTGCAACAATCATAATTATTGCTGGAACAGTTAATTTTACCTGTAAACAAGCAGTGACATACATCACATGGCAACAGGAACATGTAAACCAAAACATTGCAGGTGTGCAATGTAACCAGATGTCACCAAGAGTGCATGTTCCCCACGATTCTAACGTTTTGTTCTTGTGTTTTTTCCATGATAAAAGAGTTGTAACATGGAAGCAAAGTGTTTCCGGACCTTTGTTCATATAATTTAATTTCTTCATCTATGTGTGAGGTATGTGTCCTGCAGCTTGTGTCATACGTTAATGTTACATCCTGCATAGTCATAAATGCTTGCTGATGTTTGTTTCTGACCCAGTGAACCTATTTAAAAATATCAGGATAATAAATAAATAAATAAGTATTTCTCACATTACCAACAGTAAAAAACACAAATGAATCGTAAATTAATTATATTCCACTGATAAGATGTTGCAATATTCTAAAATATCTGCAAAATACGCCGCCAGTGCCAAAGGTGCGCTGTTAACACCGAGTTCGAGGTTAAGGCATATAAAAAACTCTGTAAGACTCATATCAGTTAACCAGATATCACAATATTGCAATTAACAAAACCAAACAGAGTTGTAAATTAATTGTTTTCTGCAACTAAAAAGCTGCAAAAATTCTAGACTGTCTGCAAAATACGTCATCAATGAGAAAAATACGATGTTTCCATAGCTTGTTGATTGCAAGTTCGATTTTTAGGCCACAACTCTATACTGCCACCAATATATTGCCACAAACTTAAAACATTCAACAGAGTCGTACATTACTTATTTTTCTACAGCCACATTGTTGAAAAAATTCTAAAATGGATGCAAAATACATAGCAGCACGAAAAAGTGCAATGGTTATATTGCAAGTTTTTAATATGTGAAAATTGCTGTTTGATTTTACAATATTGCAAAAAAACGTCTACAATATAAAAGAAACCATGAGTTAATTTCTGCATATTCACATAATCGCAAAATTAGTGCCCAAATTTCTAAGGTAAGTACCCCAATGGTAGATTTCAATGCCTAATAACTGTTGACATTTAAGAATGTAGACCTAAAATTCGATATCGTAAAACTATACTGACCAGGCTTACAAAAGCAGAAAAATGAGTATTAGCTATGCAACCTAACAAACAGGTTGAATGTAACCAATTAGGCACATTCCTAAGCAAAATATATCCGTTACAGCACAAAAAGTACAATGATTACATTGCCAATTAGGGTTATTACATGAAAGAAACACTGTAAGACTCAAGTAAATTAAAGTGACAACCCATACATCTGCAGCATCAAAGAAAGTGTGAATTAACTTCCACATGGACTCATATTCACGAAATTAGTTCCCCCCAAAAAGTGTGAAGTGTGTGGCAGAATGGTAGGTATCAATATAAAAGTTGACATTTTAGAAGGTAGGCCTAATAACTTGATGTTCTAAAACTACCTTGACCATGCTTATAACTGCAGAAAAAGTTGTGTGTTAGCTAAACAAGCAAACAGACAGAATAATTAGTCCTACTCACAATACATCTCAAAGTATATATTCCCACATTTAAAACAGTTCTGAAACACCATTTTAGGAGGGGCAAAGATAATTCATCATGTTGGTCACTAAAACACTATAAACGAAGATATTCATTGCCAGTTGTTGTTATTACTACGAATGACACAAAACTACTGAAAGCCATGTAAATAACAGTTGTTTCCAGGCAGAAGACTCCCTTAAAGCATTAAGGTCTGTGTTTGTCCGACATTACGGCTCATATTATTCTAAAAAAATACGTTAGCACCGTCAAAAGAGAGATGTACATATATGTAAATACGTAAATTGATTATTTAGTGTGTACAGCTGCTGCTCATCTAATGGCTCGCAAAAATAAAAAACCAGTAGCCAACTACACAACCACAAACACGCACACAACACAATTGTGTTATTAGGAAACGAAGGAAAGACAAAGTTTTTTTTTACTACCGAAATATTACATAGATAACACAAGAGCATGAACAGTTTGCAAACACAAGACCAAAGGCAATAATGGTGAGAGTTGCGAAAATTCCAAAGATAACATTAGGGCCCATGTCTCTAGCAACAGGTATTAACTTTTGTAAGAGAATGAAACGCCAACAGCCTACCTTATGGTCTTATTTATTTTGTAGCTACCAGTTTTGGCACTTCGGTGCGCCATCTTGAGGTTGTAGTTGATGCTGAAGGAGTTAACACAATCCATATATACACTGCATCAGTGGGTAACATAACTGGTTTATGCAGACTCCAACCTTGGTTGGAGTGCTGACACCAAAGTTTACAGACAGTCTGTGTAAACAAGTTATGCTGGCCACTGGTGCATCTATGAATGGATCGAGTTAACCCCTTCATCATCAACTATGGCCTTAAGATGGCGCACTGAAGTGCTAAAACTGGTAGCTACACAATAAATGAGATCACTAGGACAGCTGTAGGCGTTTCATTTTCTGACAGTAGTGAACGGTTGTGGCCCCTAAGACATCCAGTCAGAAGGATTGACATACAAAAGATATAGCATACTTTGCACACTTGTCTTTATCTTACCAAGGTAAACATGTATGAGGAAAATCACAGTTTAATCTTAATTTAGTTGAACATCAGTATAATAAACTTACATTATATCACCTAGACAACTGTTTACTTAAACTATAATAAAGTAAACTTTCATTATATCATTCTGTTACTGTGTACAAGTGTTACCTACAGTAATGACCCATACAATGCATTAAACAGCGAATTTGCATTAGATTCCAGCAGACTGCTTACTTGATTGCTAATTATCTTGTAGACAGCTGCCTCATTGTCGGATTGTGCTGTTAGCTCAGAATCCAGCCAATTTTCTTGCATTGATTGTAATCTCCTAGCTCTCTATTTATTTCATACTACTGCTGTCCTCTTGGACATATGCCAGCACAACTTATCACTGTATTAGTTGAAGCAATAATAAAGGAAGAGGTACAGACAAGCAATCATTAAAAACAATGTAATGGTATAACACAATGTTATTTGGGGCTGGCGCACTTTATATATAGGCTCGCCCATTTGAGGGTTAAAGTGATATTCTCTATAACATTCAGATATGTAGATGTTTTCTAATTATTAGTAGGTTGTTACCAGAAATGACTTTGGGCGTTCTGCTATCCTTGGTGCTGCTACAGCCAACATATAGCTACGCCAATATCAAGTGCCCAATCACACCATTTACGCCTGGACTTCCAATAAGCAAAGCCCAAATAAAACGATTGTGAATGTTACAAGGTGTGGTACCCCAACATTGTAGTATAACAACACAACAGTGCCAATTTGCAGAGACGAATAAATAAACATCATAATATGTAGAAATATATGAATACAGCAGCATTAGCAGGTGGGGAATTGCCAATAATTGTCAAAGTGATGTAATTATATTCCACCACAGCGTAGTTGAAAAGAAAGATACAAATGTCAAGTACATTCCTAAACAGTCTTGCAAACTCGAAAAAAAAAACTTATCATGAACGCCAGATGTTTCACACTTTACGAGCACAAATTAAATACTGCCGCATCTAAATTGGCTTGAAATACATGTTTATCGTAATATAAACAAAATCGCTACGAAAATTCGATTTCGTGTACCTTGCAGACACAAAAAGACATCATAATAGATGTAACACAAGACTCTGAATGACCACCCACCACTGCTATAAACGCTAAACAAATGAAAAAAATGCATATTTAAGTGATTCTATTCTCTATAATGTATAGCTATTAGATAAAGATGTGGAAGTCGTCATAGTCTAAAATTTAGTGGATCACAACCGGTAATATCATTAGAAATTCTGCCAGTCCTTGATGCTGCCCCAGGTGGAATACAGACTTAATACCAAGCTCATAATAACATCATACTTATTAGGACTTCCAGTAATCAAAGCTCTAACAAAATGGCTACAAATATTAAAAAGTTTGGTACCTCAATACTGCAGTGTAACAGCATAACATTGCTGGATGAAGATATCGACGCCATAATACACGGAAAACACAGATGAAATAATGTGATTACAGCTGCAACAGTGGTGCAGAATTACCAATAATTGCCGAGGTGACATAATTATATTTCGTGACACAGTAGTTGAAAAGAAAGGTAAAATTTATCTAATAGAAACCTAAACAATCTCGCACAGGGATCAAACACACCTTCCATTCTGTAGTCGTATATTCTAGGCTTCAACCTGGTAATGCCGTGCTCTTTAGCCAGGAAGGACATAAAACTTCCTCATAGTCGTGTATGTGGCCACAATATGAAATTTATAAGGTGATTACCAAACACTTTGTTTGACAAGTAAATATTTTATACATCTTTACTCTACAAATTTAGGTCATCCACATTAAGCAGTCTATTCCAACTGTCTTATCGTTGTCCAAAATCACATTACTGTTTCCCTGTCAGCTTCCTTCGATGCAGAAGTTGTACTTTGATATCAGGTATTCGCACATCCCCACTTCGTTAACAATTCTAGTAGAATATTGCAATATGTCCAAGTCGAAAAGGTAATAGTCATCTGAATCAAGCTGGTGCAATATTCCAGACAGCTCTTCCATTCGAATACCGATTTTAATGTCAGCTAGTTCCATTTAATATGGTATATCCCCAGAATGTTTGTAATTCCTAAAATGGTTCTCAGTGCTTCCTTGCCAATTTTTTTCCAGTGCTACTCTTGTTGTTACACTGTCATTCCTGTGTAGGGGGAAGATGTAGCTTTGCCTTGACACCATGTCTCATAGTGGCGAACTTGGATAATTTATACATAGATAATAGTAAAACGATTCATACATCTCCTTCTTTAGCATAATAGACTGCCCCTTCTCTAATTGCTCCTCACAGTCCATGCGACCACAGACTTTAACAACCATAATCTTATCGCAAAATGGTTCTGTAGGGCAGTAAGCACACTTAAATTCTTCCTGCTAAGAAGTGTGCTTTGTCTGGTGTAGTTTATGAAACCAATATCAATAACAATATTGTCTGTGTACTCCAGTAATAACCACAAATCAATGCATTCGTCAACTGTGCTCTTCTTCTTCTCTAATATATGAGAGATGTTTAGCACATTGGAGGAAGACGTGTTAATACTTTCGACTACTACAGAAGCCTCATTTCTCAGTCTAAAGATCAAACATAGTGGTAGTCTGTAGTGTTACCTTTGTCTTAGGAAAATACCGTGAAAAATATAAAATAGAAAATCTGATTGGGTTTTGAATTTTGGTGGTTTCAGTTACGGATAAGGCGGACTTGGTATTATTGATTGAAATTGTGATGTAATTTGACCGTGCATGGCAGACCGGGTTGGCAACACTACAAAAAGCGACTGTACGAAAATAGCATCAGAAACTAATTGAAATTTACCTTATAATACGCAGTATTAATTACAATATAGTCTTCATGGCTGTCCTCCTAATTTCTCTTGTAGGACGACCCGTCTTTCACTTTTATCCGTCTGTTGAAAACTTCTTCAAGTTGTCTCTGTCATGATCAATTTACAAATTTGGCGATAACCACCTCGAATCACTATTGAAACAACTTCGCTTTGTAATATAATTTTAATTTTCACCCAAAAGCACATTCAACACAGCGCCGAAAAATACACGTCTTTCGTATGAAGACAAGAGAGAGATTGAGTGTCCTCAATTAGTTGTTAAAAAAACAAAAGACCTACGCAAAAGTAAAAAAGACGAACAAAATTATTTATAAAAATCGGTCGCTGGCGCAGCGCTCTTCTGCATGCGCGATCGTAAATTATATCTTTGTATTGGCGGAGGCGCGGTAGTCAAAGTACCATTACAAAGCCTCCTCTACTGACACGCTCCGCAAGCAAGCGTGGCAGTATAGAAAATTTACATAGATACATATATATGAGAAAATAAGAAATTTACATATTACAAAAAATATTTCAGAGCACAATGCTCTTTGCATATCAGTCTTTGTATTCAGTCTTTTTGGTGTGTATCTTCTTTAGGAGTCGTAATGTTAATAGCTTTGAATTGCAGCGTATCATCGTTGCTTAGGCCGGTATTACACTATCAAATATCTTTGTCAAAGATTTGATCGAAGATGTGAACCAATATTCCGTCCAATATATCTGACAAAGATCTTTGACGTAGCGCTACAGGGGGTATTACACTGTCATCAAATTTTTCGTCAAAGTTCAAGATGGCTGACAACAACTTGTTATTAACCGCAGCAGTTCTACGTACTCCAATTGCATTGTGTGCACATGCGGAAAAGAAGTGGGGGAAAAAATGGAACCATACATACGAGGTTGACAGTCTTAAAAGTCCTGGGATTACAACTTGATAATAAATTCAGTTGGGAGGAGCACACCACAGAACTGCAGAAAGGCCTTAACAAATCTGTATTTGCAATTCGAGTGTTAGCAGACATAGGCAACATAAAAATGAAAAAGCTTGCATACTTTCATTGCATAATGTCATATGGGATAATATTTTGGGGTAAATCTTGAAGTCAAACAAGTTTTCAAGGTCCAAAAGCGTGTAATACGTATTATTTGTGGAGTAAATTCACGGACCTCCTGCAGAAACCTCTTCAAAGAACTGGGTATACTAACTACTGCCTCTCAGTATATTTACTTCTAAATGAAATTTGTCGTAAATAATACATCTCTTTTTCCAACAGACAACTCAGTTCATACATGCAATACCAGGAACAAACATGATCTGCACAAGGACTTAAAAGCACTTACTTTAGTTCAAAAAGGGGTCCACTACTCAGGATCACTCATCTTCAATAATTTGCCAGGAAACATAAAAAATTTAGTTAGAAATAAAGATCAGTTTAAAAGGAGCCTGAAAGACTTAGTACTGGCTAACTCCTTCTACTCCATTGGCGAAATTTTTAATAGAAACAAATGATGTATTTATTCATATTATTAGTATTGTTATTTCAGCTTAAAAAAAAGCGACGTGTTCCACATCCATGAGGCTCTCCTCAGTACGGATCTATGGAACGAAACAGTAATCTAATCTGGGTGAAGCCGTGGGTTTTACGACGATACGATAAAAGCATTCAACAAAACTTGTTACATGAGCTTACAGTGGAAGACGTCAAGTCATACACCAATTACTTAAGAATGGATGAGCATACATTTCTGTATGTGCTCAATGAAGTGTATCCTCATATCACAAAGCACAATATTCACTTAAGAACTGCTACATCTTCAGAAGACAGTCTCACTGTAACACTCCGATTCCTTGCTACAGGAGAGGGTTATGTTAGGTTAGGTTAGTTCGGGTCAGGTCAGGTCAGGTCTCCAATCTCTTTAATCTATTTTTGTATTCAGGGTGCCTCACGTTGTAAAGCTCCCCACCAGCTTCATACATCTCTATTAATTTTGTAGTTGTCGGCACATATCAATTGTATTTACCGCCAAAGTTTATAAAAACACTACAGACGACACAACACTGCAGCGATGCTAGCGCTCCATGTGGTAACATGTCACATTGCAGTGAACAGAAGACAAGCGGTTTCTTTGATCAAATATACAGCGAGGCCCTAGATTTGATCAAATATTGGACGACATTTGACAATGTCCATATTACACTATCAAATATCTTTGACAAAGATATTGGACAAAGATATTGGACAAAGAAATTTGATAGTGTAATACCGGCCTTAGCACAGCGTTTGAATTCAGTTCACATGATTCGTGTTTACAATGGAATTAATTCGAACAATAAATGTTTCTATTATATTGCTCCAATGTCTTTAAACGTAGTATCGGATTCTGAGTGTGTGTGTACTGCCTGGATCTCTTGCGTGTGACGTGAAGAAAATCCAAAGTTTGTTCAATGTGTCAACACCCAGCAGTCGAATTTTGGTGGCGTTTACCGGGGTATGAATGATCAATGAAGGCACAGGAAACACCTCACTGCCTACGACAGGTGATGAGCTTGTCTTTTACACCAACCTGAAGACCTGCCGGCTTTCACTACACCATACACTTCAAGGCATATTGACACTACGTAAATATTTCTTGACCAGTCTTCCATCACGTTGGTTTCTTCTTTGCATTTTCAGTTCCGTTTATATGAATCATGTGCTACATACACAAGTACTTTGCAGTTCATTAACATCTCCTTAAAATATACTTCTTGATATAGTAAGTACATAAATATACAAATATTTACAATTAATCATTACATGAGATAGTTACATTGTTGTCATATAGTACATATACAGAATTAAATGAAAAATATAGTAAATTTTTACCTTACATTCAATATCATTGTGCTGACATGTGAATTACATTACATTCAGATTGAAATATACATTTTATTTATTTTATTTGTTAGCTCATTCTTTTTCCTTTCTTTCCTTTTTTTGTTCCTTTCCCTTTTGTTACACTTGCAACATTTGAAGATAATTGTGGCAACTCGCTAGAATATTCAACTTAAAATTCATCTTGCCTCCTGGAATAAAATTTACACATGTTTCAAGCTTCAAGACAGCCCTCTGTAGGAGGATAGGTTCATCGGATGGTTGCTAACTACTTCATAAATACTAGTAAAGTCATCTCCTACAGTGGACTACACAAAATAAAATATGATAAATAAAATACATGTTAACTTAATATAATGTAAAAGTTCGTATACCTAATACTGTTTCTAAGTGTGATGTCCCCAATATTGCTGTTTCTAAGAGTGGTACCCCTCTATTACCGTTTCTAAGAGCAGTACCCCTCTAAAT
Organism: Schistocerca cancellata; assembly: GCF_023864275.1. Classification (NCBI taxonomy): domain Eukaryota; kingdom Metazoa; phylum Arthropoda; class Insecta; order Orthoptera; family Acrididae; genus Schistocerca; species Schistocerca cancellata. Next base: position 179,049,972 of record NC_064626.1, read on the forward strand.
ATCTTAGGATCCTACAAGTATGTACATCACTGTGGTAAGTGTATATATATATCTAGTTCAAGTTAATCATGTTGCTATAAAGTTTGTATAGTTCATCTCCTTCCTTTCATGAGTATCAAGCAATATGAATAAATGTTTTACTTAATAAATAAATAAATCGTATTAGATAATTGCTGCTGCGTTCCATGCTGTATATCCATTCTGTATTTACCTTGTGGTACCTGTAAAATTCTATTCATAAATAAATGTGTGTGTATGTCTCTCCATACTGTCAGATAATCACGAATTATATAATGTCAAATATTTCATCAATATGTATAAATTTTTCTCAGGGAGGGATGAGAGTATGAGCCGCAACAGAGGACTGATGTTTTGTTTTCTCCTTATTCTCCTTTCTATTTAATGGTGCATTAGTTCAGTATAGTAGATGACCTTTAATTATGTCATTAGATGACTGCTAAATATGTTCTCATAAATAATTCTTCCAATCTGAAGTGTCAAGCCTACATAACTCCAAAAATTTCATTACAAGTTCCCATTAGATTAGTGTTAAAGTGTTATAGATTTAAATCTTGTGGTATATTTCCAGCAGTGGCTGCTGTAAATAATTCTTTCCACATAAATCTATACTTTCACCTTTAGTTATAAGAATATATAAGACATCACATAAGTTCTCAGGCATACCAATCTATCAATAAATAATATTCTTTCCACTACTTTCATTCTGTATTCCATGAGTACATGTAATATAGCGTTCAAATCTAGTTTCTCTCCTCTCAACATATTCCCAATTACTCATAACATTCTCACCTATCCATTATTCATTCTTCACGAAATAACATACTTATTCCTCAGCATTATATATATATATATATATATATATATATATATATATATATATATATATATATATATATATATATATATACCTCTTATTAATCATCATTTACTTTTTTACTTCAACAATAATAATAATACCCTTTTCTCATCTTATATTCCATTTACCTCTCTCCATATTACTATATTACTATTTATCCTCTTATTAAACTAAAATTGCATTCACTCATCTCATTCAGTCACTCACATCACTCATATCAACATTACTATTATCACATGCCTCCTAAAGAAAATAATTCTGTTCAGTTCTCTGCCTCCTCTAATGTGTATATGCCTCAATAGCAACTCCTCTTATAACCAAATATCCAATTAGCTATTGGATGGTTCACATTGCTTTCTAGACTTACCTGCATTCATTAGATTGTAAGTATCTGTATAACTTAAATGTAGGCTCATCATAACTGTATATCATATTAATTATCTTCTTCTCATTAGCTAACATTTTACTGTATGTATTTTTTCAAATGTCTGTGTGGATGTAGACATCTGGGTTTATGTGTTAATGGATATTCTAATGAATAACAGCCAGAGTGGAATATTTGCAATTCGGTATGGTCCAGAGTATAAGATCTGCCATTTACTGTTTAAATGTTTCAGTTTTGTGGGTTTAGGATGTGTTCTTAGTAAAACTAACTCATCAACTTGAAATGTTTGTGCTTTCCTGACACCTCTGTCATATTTCTGCTTTCTTTCCCTAGCTTTGTCACATAATGTTGTGTAAGCTTGTATTACCTTTTCTTCTAAACTAACATGATTTGTTGTTGCTGTAAATTTAGGTAGAGGGTCTGTCCATTCATTTCTTTCTGTTTTATTCATAATTAATTCAGTTGGTGTGTATCCAGTAGAAATGTGAGTTAAATTGTTCACTATTTGTTCAAATGGTGCTAGGTATTCTACCCATTTTGTGTGCTTCTCTGGTGTGTGTGTTCTCATAAACTGTCCAAATTCTCAAAATGCTTTTCTACTGGGTTTCCTGCCGCGTGAAATCTTGAAATTAAAATATGTTTAACATTCTGTTCTTCAATAAAAGTCTTCCATTTTAAACTGGTAAAATATGCTGCATTATCCATGATCATAACTTCAGGTTTTCCTATTGTTACAAAATAATCTGTTAATAGACGTCTGGTAATAGCAGTGGGAGAAACTGAACGTAAAGCATATAATTTTAAATACTTTGTGAAAACATCTGACACAGCAAGGATGTATTTCATTCCTCCACGTGCTTGTGGATAGGGTCCTGCAATATCTAAAGAAATTAGCTGTAATGGCCTCTTAGGTATGATTGGGTGCAATTCATTCATGCTTGTGCGATTAGAATATTTTGCTTTCTGGCATATGATGCATTTCCTAATATTACTCAATACTCTTCGCCTTAAATTTGGAAATAGCAGTGTTGTATAATCTTATCTGTACATTTGGTTACACCATAGTGTCCCCAAGTTCTGTGTGTAAATAAAATAAAATCATCAACATGAGCTTCAGGTAAGCAAACACGCCAATGCTGTGATTCAGGGTTTCGTCGGTGAAATAATACTTCTTTGTGTAAAGTGTAATATTTTTCCAGATGTGGGTCTGTTCCTGCACGTAATTTATTCTTTATCTGTATCCACCTGGGATCATTGTCCTGCAATATGGCTAACTTCCTGCACATGTTTTTGTAGTAAGGTGCAAATGTACCGTCATACATGAGTAAAATTTTGAAATCTGATGTTTGTTCTGTCACATCTGAAAATTCTTGTAGGCCTTGTGGCAAACGAGATAGAGCATCGGCTATAATGTTGGATTCTCCTTTTATGTATATAATATCAAAATCATATTCTTGTAGTGATGCACACCAGCGTGCAAGACGTGAATGTAATAACTTGCATGATAGCAGGAAAGAAAGAGCTTGATGATCAGTATAAAGCTTAGTACGTTTTCCCCATAGAAAGTAGCGAAACTTGCGAAATGCCCATACTATGGCAAGTGTTTCGCGCTCGCTCACTGAATATGGCTTTTCGCATTCAGTGAGCGTGCGGCTAGCAAAACTTATAGGTTTGATGACTGTTTGTTCATTTTCTACTTGAATTTGGAATAAAAATGCTCCAAGCCCATAGGAAATTTTATCTGTTACTAAAGTCTGACATCATGTCAGGATGACATAACAACGGTGCATTTACTAAAGCATTCTTAATCGCTTCAAAATCTGTCTGACAGAACTCTGTCCATTTCCAAATATTATTTCTTTTGAGTAAAGATAGAAGATGTGGACTGTTAAGAAGGTGGTAGGGTACAAATTTCCTGAAGAATGAAGATAGACCAAGAAAGGCTTTGAGTTGTTTACGATTCTGTGGGGATGGAAAATTCTTTAGTGCATCAATTTTTCTTGAGTCTGGATAAATGCCTTCAGTTGATATGATGTGACCAAGGAATTTGATTTTTCTCCTCCCTAATTTCGTCTTTGATAAATTGATAGTGACACCTGCGTCAGAAAATTTAGTCAGAAGTTGCTTCAAAAGATTAACATGTTCTTCCCAAGTAGTGGTGGCAATGACAATGTCGTCAACATAAACTGTGATTTGCGATAACAATTGTGGTCCAAGAACAGCATTTAAGGCTTCAATAAATACTCCAGCACTCACTCGTAGACCAAAGGGTAGAACACAAAATTGAAAACTATGTCCCTCACATAGAAATGCAGTGTATTTACGACTGTTTTTATGGAGGTTCACCTGCCAAAACGATGAGCGGAGGTCGATATTGGTTAAATACTGTACATTATGAAATTTTAAAAGTTGTTCTTCCAAATTTATAGGTCGTGTGTTGATTGGGATTATAACTTTGTTAATTTCTCGTGCATCCAGCACTAACCTTACACTACCATCCTCTTTATTAACTGCTAGGATCGGACTGCAATATGGTGAATGTGACCTTTCAATGATACCCCAAGCTTGCATTTTTTTCAATCTCTTTCAAAACTGCGGGTTTCTTTGACCAAGGAATATTATAATATGTTCTACAGTATGTTTTGTGTGGTTTAACATCCATCTCATAAGCATAGCCTCTAATAATTCCAGGTTTCTCCACATATACCTCAGCAAATTGCTGCAAAACTTCAAGTAATTCAAGTTGTTGTTCCTTCGTCAGATATTCAGATTCTGTGCATTTCTCATATAAATTATTAGGTTTAATTCCCTGAGATACAGCTTCATTAAAAGTTAAATCACATATGTTTGTTGCTGGTGGGTACACAAAATGTAACTGTTCAAACTTACCTTGTTTACTGTTTAAGTTTTTACCCTGTGTTGACTCTATTGTCAGTTGTTGTTGGTTTACGGTTAAATTACATTTCCCTTTTCCTAAACCTATGATTGCTTGATACTCATTCAAAAAGTCAATTCCTAATATGCAATGCATAACTAATTTGTCTACTACCAGAAAACTGTAATTGAGTGGTATATTTGAAAATGTGAAGTTAATTAGAGCTTGAAATTTCACGTTCTTTGATTTGTTACTGGTGGCACTTATAACGTGACAATTCTTTACTGGCAATGTTTGTATGTTCATTATTTGTTTGAGTTCATTATATAAGGACATTGAAATGACACTTGCTGCTGCTCCTGTATCTAACATTACTTCCACTTCATAACTACCAATTATAACTCGTGTTATAGCCTGAATAATCGTCTTTGTTTTACTGGTACTATTAAAATTTACATCCTGATATAATTCTTTTTCTATTTTCTTACTGTCATCATATCAGAGAAAACAAATCGTCGGTTCTGTTGCGCTCTGCTCCCTATCGACCGTAACTCGAGTGCTTAGCTCGGTCGTCGTTCGTTTTCCGGCAAATTCGGTTGTTGCTGCGGGTTGGGTTCATTGTCCAACTCAACAATATTTACATTTCTGTCGCGCGTCGCCCAAGTGTCAGCTGTTTGGTTGTTGACATTACCTCGCATCGCATTGGGAGTTCCGTTAGGTAGGAATTGAGGGTTGCTGTATTGCATGTGTCGTGGCGGTGGTCCATTGTGATTTCCCCATACATTATTTCGCCCATGACTGTAACTGGTATTGTCATTACTGTTATTCCTGCAAAACATATTTGGATGTTGTTGGATGTTGTTTATCTGAAAATATCCTGGATGGTACCTGTTATCCTCTCTTCTTTGATCTCTATGATTTTGGTTCCTTCTTCTGTTGTTATTATTTTGAATATAATTGTTATTGTTCTGATTGTAATTACTGTTCGGATAACCATTATAGTAATAATTACTGTTTCCTTGCCAATGCTGCGAGTTGTTTCTCCTAATATTGAATGGATTAGTCCCAGTGTAGTGCGAATTGTTTCTTTGAGTGTTTTGTTGTGGTGTCGGAGGCGGATTCCAATAGCCTCTGTCGTTTCTGTTGTGCATACGCGAATTTCTCGGATGGATCGGATACAATTGATTGAAATTCCTGATCTCATCTCTGTAAACAACATCTATCTCATCAACATAACTGAAAAAATTCTTTATGTTGTCCTCAGACACTTCTATTAATTTATCACGGCAAGGAAATGGTAAGTGGCTTTTAAGTGTTCTAATTACGTCTGCTAAATCTGCTGGTTTTGTCCAATATAATGTTTTGTCTAGGTAGCGTTCAGAGTATTGAGGTATAGTCTCTTTTTTTGGGTTGTAAATTTCTGGATTGTATACTTCTCGTTTTAAACTTTGCTGTTCTGTGATCGACCAGAATTCCTCAAGAAATGCTTGTTCAAACTGTTCAAATGTTAAACATCGTCTTTTCATTGCTGCTCCCCACTTAGCTGCTCTTCCACGTAACAAATTTGTAACATATCGAATTTTATCGGCTTCTAACCAATGTCTCGAGAAAATACCATCAAAAGAGCGGATGAAAACAATCAGATGCACTTTGTCTTTCTCATCACATGAAAATGTCTGAAAGTATCCATGTCGTACTAATGTTTCATCAGCTACTCCCAATGGTATTATGGGTTCTGCATTTTGTGTCAAACTGTGCATAGTATGTGGTGATGTCTGATAGTAATTTTGATCTTGTGGTAGCATTGAAAATGGTTCACTGGGATTTGTATCACTCATTGGTAATTCTATTTTCGGCTGTGTGCTGGGTCTAGCATTATTCGGATTCTCATTTGTCTTTTGGTTGCCTGTTATGGGTTTTGGTATCACTGACAAACTTGGTATTACATTTTCTTTAAGTTTACGTATCTCTTTCTGAATATTATCTGTTTCTCCCTTTACTTGTTCCTTTGTCTTATCTAAAATAATCTGTGTCATTGTCTCAAACTTCTCATCTAAATAATCATCACATAATTTGCATTCATGTACAAGTTTCTCTGCTAGAGTTGTGTCATTCTTTAAAGATGCTACATCTGCTCAGTCTTCAAGTTTTTCTAACTTTTCCTCTAAGGATTTCTGCTCCAATGTTACATCATTTAATCTGTCTGAAAGGTCTGTAATCGTCAGGTTTAAATGTTCTTGGTTTGTTTTTACGGAATTGCGTGACTGTCTTAATTCGTCAAATTAGGTACTAGTTTTCTGTTGTTCAAAAACTACTGTTAACAATTTCTCATTACATCGTTGTAAATCAGTTTTTCTCTCGTCACTGAATTCCACAAATACCTTTTCTTGTCTCGTAACCTTGTCTGATAAGTCATTAAATTTCCTTCCAATACTACTGGTGGTTTCTGTCAAGTCGGCAATTTGTCTCAATTGTTTTTCAAAATTTTGTTTTATGTCCCATGTCAGTTCATCGAATTTAGTGTCAAATTTCCCAATGTCACGTTTTAAATTGTCATTTTTCTCGTCTAAAGCGTCAAATCTTTTGTCAAATTTTCTGTTTTGGTCACCAAGTAACTTCATAATCTGGTTGAGCATGTCAGAGTCCTGTGTCTTAGTTTCATCATTTTTTCGTGTCTGATTGATGTCTGGTTCTGAAGTTGACGTTGTCAATGTCGCGTTTTGTCGCGTAGTACTCACTCTCCATTCGCCTGTATATCTATTTAAATATAGGGGTTCTTGTCTTAATCGATCCAGTAAAATTATGTCTTGAACATCCTCACAATTAAGTTCAATATTCATCTGACTGTCGGACATGTTTTGCAATGTGTCACTTTCACTAAGCTCGTCTGCGGAAACAATTTCTACGCGTCTAGCGTCCATCTTGCGGTCTTCGTAATTAATTGCAAATAAAATTTTCCAATGGCAAAAAAAATTTTTTTAAATGTGATATGTTGAAATCTGAAATTTCTCTTATGGAAATGGATATTTCTATATGATTTTTTAATTAGAAATTGAATTATTAAACTGGTACTGATATTTCCCTCTCGACTGTGAATATGCTCTTCACTTATCATTTGCAATAACAGTAAATCAATTTTAACTACAATTTGAAAAAATATTATCGAAATAAATGGATCGGAATAAAGGAAGTACAGATGGCTGTTTGAAACTGGAAAAAATGTAAATATCTGTACTCACCAATTTTTTTTTTTTTGTTCTTCAGTCTTATGTTGCAAATGTAGTGTCAGATATACAGTTTTCAATCCAAATTTTTCTTTCGCGTCCGTGCAAATTATTGTATGGAACGTTATCCTTTTCCCTTTTTTTTTACCGAATTAATTTCCTCAGCATGAAAATGAAAATTAACACGAATTAGTAACAGGGAAAACAATATTGTTGTAATTTTCATGCACGTAACATTACAATTGAAATGAACGAGACTTAGTCCAAATTCATTTTCTGATGCTATTAAGTGGTTAAATTTAGATAAAAATGTCCAAAATTTATGATAATTGCACTTGTATCAAATCCGGAGATTGTAAGTCCTGTCACCAGGAAGCCAATTGTAGTGTTACCTTTGTATTGGGGAAATACCGTGAAAAATATAAAATGATAATCTGATTGGGTTTTGAATTTTGGTGGTTTCAGTTACGGATAAGGCGGACTTCGTATTATTGATTGAGATCGTGCTGTAATTTGAGCGTGCATGGCAGACCGGGTCGGCAACACTACAAAAAGCGACTGTACGAAAATAGCATCAGAAACTAATTGAAATTGACCTTATAATACACAGTATTAATTACAATATAGTCTTCATGGCTGTCCTCCTAATTTCTCTTGTAGGACGACCCGTCTTTCACTTTTATCCGTCTGTTGAAAACTTCTTCAAGTTGTCACTGTCATGATCAATTTACAAATTTGGCGATAACCACCTCGAATCACTATTGAAACAACCTCGCTTTGTAATATAATTTTAATTTTCACCCAAAAGCACATTCAACACCGCGCCGAAAAATACACGTCTTTCGTATGAAGACAAGAGAGAGAGTGAGTGTCCTCAATTAGTTGTTAAAAAAACAAAAAACCTACGCAAAAGTAAAAAAGACGAACAAAATTATTTATAAAAATCGGTCGCTGGCGGAGGCGCGGTAGTCAAAGTACCATTACAAGTTCTGGGTGCGCAATCTTCCACTCATTCCTTCTAAATTTGCTTGTACTTGCAGGCTAATCATAAAGTCCTAGCTCATTTGCACTATGGTGTGTGCACGTGTGTAAGTTTCTTGCAGGTGTGTCAGGGGTCAGGCAATGGTCGTTGTGCATTATGCATCAGACATCATGCATCACGTGTTGGACTTTATGCATCAGACACCATGTGTCAGTGTCAGGTGTCAGGCAACCAGCACGCGTGCTCGAATCTATGATCTGTTAACGGTAGATAGTATAGCAACACTTCATCCTGGCATGCTGGTACAACACATTATAACATACGGTGCAGCAGCAGAGGTGTAAAGCGACCAGAGATGCAAGGGAGTTTTTGGTTTTCCACATGAGTATGGTGGTGAGGCTGCTTTAGATAAGGCATATATTTTACATAAGTTTTGTATTATTGTTATATATGTTATCTAGCAGCCAGAAAGCATCTATCTGCTGTATGGTTTTAGTGTTTAATGAAATTATCATGCTACACTACTTGTTTTAGTTTGTGTAGTGGGTGACATTTCCCACAGTTTTTCAATGTTTATCTGTTTCTTCCCATATTACATATGTAAATGTACAAGTATAAATATATTCTTATTGCTTACATAACCAGATGTGGTTTTCTCTCCTATTCATCAAGATGGTAATGTACCCAGTGGTAGTTAGGTGAATGTTAAGTCAATGATCACATGATCATTGTAAAAATAGAGATATTGCTGACTGTAAGTTTCAAGATGTAAATGCAGGCATCTCTCTGCAACATATGTTTATACCAGAATACGCATGGAGTCTAGTGTTTTGGATGACTATGGAGTTGGGTGTGCTCTGACACCCACTCCATTGATGCCAGAGGTGGCAGCAGTTGCAGTGGCAGGAACGGCAGCGACAGCACGAGTGGCGGAAAGCATCTGAAAGGTGGATCCACCAGCATTACACCTGGGAATATTGTTTGGGCTGGACCCAGCATGCAGTAAGTCAGGGAATCCAGCTGGATCCAGTATGCACCACTTCCGGGATATTGTTCAAAAGGGTTCCACCTGTACCAAGGCCAAGACAATGATCTCCGTAAAACAATTTTCGGAAAATATTCTGTATGGTTCCACCCATGTATGATCTTTGGTATCTTCTGAAAGGTGGCTCGGCGATCGCTACATCTGGTAATATTGTTCAGATAGGATCCATCATGTGGTACATCATAGAATATTTTTCAGGGTGGATCCAACTGCACAAAGTTTGAGATTATGATTGAAGTGGATCCATCCATACAATCATTCCTTGTGTGATCCAGGTTAGTATCCAAAATTTTGATCTTCCTGTGTTAGGTCTGCTGCCACTGTCACCACCGTTGCCTCTGATGTTGGTGGGGGGAGCAGCAGAGTACTCCCACTTTTCGTACTCACCAAGAAAACTACAGATTCCATGGGTATTGTGGTATAAACATATGTTACAGATAGATGCTTGCATCTGTGTCTTGAGCCTTACGATTGGCAATATCTCTACTACTATTTTAATCATCTGATCATTAACTTGAGGCTATCTTGCAAGCATTGAGTAGTTAGATGACCCATATACATGAATATCTTGATGTATAGCTGGGCAAACCACACCTGGTTATGTAATCAATAAGAGCATATTTATACTTGCACATTTATATAAGGAATACAGGAAAAATGAATGAATGTTAAAAAGTTATCGGAAATGACAGCCACAAAACATACTAAAACTGTAGCACAGAACGACAATTTCGTTAAAAATTAAACCTTAAGAAGCAAATAGATGATTTCTGGCTGCTAGATAATGTATATAACAATAGAAAACTTATGTAGAATACATACCTTACCTCACCTCCATACTTGTTGAAAAAACCGCAGAACGCGTGGGTATCATGGTACAAAAATATGTTAAAGACAGATAACTGATCTATATCTCATGACTTTCTTTCCAACTACAAACTGCATACCATGTGATCATTAACTTGAAATTTCCTAAGTGGTTCTGGCTACTGGTGAGTGACATTGGATGCCTTGCTTCTCTGCCCACTTTACACCTATGTTGCTGCATGTTATAAAATGTTTTACCAGCATGCCAGGACGAGGTGTTGCCTTACTGTCTAACATTAACAGAACATAAATTTGAGCAGATGTGCTGGTTATCTGACGTCAGGCACCTGACATCTGGTGCATAATGTCCAATGCATGGCACCAGATGCCTGATACCTGAAGCCTGATGCATGATGCACAATGTCCAATGCCTGTTATCCCTGCAAGAAACTGACACACATGCACACACGATAGTACAGTTGAGCTAGAAGTTTACAATTAGACTGTAAGTATAAGCAGATTTAGCAGGAATGAGCCAAAGATCATATGATGAGTACTCCCATCTTTGATCTTTAGAGTGTAAAAGGATGCTTCTGTAGTAATGGAAAGTATTAATATGTCTTCCCCCAGTGTGCTAAACATTACTCAGCTATCGGGTAAGAAGAAGAAACCAACTGATGAACTCTTTGGTTTGCGGTTATTACTGGAGAAAATGGACAATCTTGTTACTGATATCGGAGTGTAAAGTACACATCCACCAGTAAACGTCTCTTTTATAAATTGAATGTTGTATTTATTTATTCTCTTCCCAATTTCTGTCTCCTCACTTACAGGCTTCATGTACGTATTTAACATACGTCGTCTGTGCCCCTCTTGAAGAATAGGTGAAATAATTTTGGAGATTGCATTAATATGACGATCAAAGGGCCAGCAGTCGATTGCTACTTGCATCCGGGATCCCTTGCGAGCCTCTCTGTATGTGGTAAACTCCAAGTCTCGAACACATATTTTTTTATTGATGTGCTCACAGGGCCAAGAAAGTGAACTCGCTTCCTAGCGTTGATTCTCCAGCTTGTGCTGCACATCTGTTGCTGCTAAGTGGGAGACCTGCCTGTTCTCTTATTGCAACAGCAGGTCCTAACAGTCATGGTGCCAAGACATCACTTCACTGGTTTTCAACCTTAGCTGATACCAAGAAGAGCCTTCAGACCTGACCTGTCTCTGATTGCACCAGCAGGTCGCAGCAGTCATGGTATTGCTATGCTGAGTCGTCATTTCTTGGAGTACACTGCAACTGCAAGTGGTGCAGCAGTGGACATTGTGGTTCCAGTTCAAGGCATTTTCAGATTGATGATAATCACGTAACCATCTGGGGTATATATAGAGGGATCCAGAAAAATGTGGACACTCTATGATAGTCAATATTAATTAAACAAAATGACATACCATTACAATTCTTGCATGGGGCAGGATTATTTCATGTATTCAAAGTGACACCCGTTAGCAGCCAAACAACGTCAATGCCCCTGAATTGTTGACCAAACTACAGTTGTTAGTGTTGTTGATGTGATAGCTGCACAGGATCCTCGATGGTTTCACGTAGCTCGCTCAGCGTAGCTGTCTTCTGTTGATAAACTTTATTTTTCAAGATCCCCAGAGATAGAAGTCAAGATGTGTAAGGTCTGCAGACAGTGGTAGGTACTCAACAGTTCCTCTTTATCCTATCCATTGTCCAGGTAGAGTTTCATTCAAGTGGGCTCTGACATATGTGTGGTAGTGAGGTAGTGCGCCATATTGTTGTAGGTAAAATCTTCCATTTCCAAACACCTCTTGGATGGCAGACAAAATCGATGTTTGCAGCATATGAAGATATGCACCAGTTATGGTACCTTCAAAGAAGAATGGGTCAATCAAACCCCACAATGACAGATCACACCACACATTAACACCTGGTAGATTAACATGTTTGTCCATGTGAACGTGAGGATTTTCAAGCATCCAGTACACGCTATTGTGGTGGTTTACACTATCTTTCCTTTGGATTGCCCCTCTTCAGACCAGATAACCATCCCCGCAAACCATTCATCTTCTGGAAGCATGCCTTCAAACCATTCGCAGCACTCCGTCCTTTGACCCTTGTTCATAGCATGCTGTGATCTTGGAATGTACGCATTGCACTTTGCGGAATTTAGAATTAGTCATATGCTTAATCGTCTTATCCCACTTTCACGTGCACCCTGCTTCATAGATTTGTGAGGTGACCTAGTAAAATGTTGTAACACTGCAGCAACGCTGGAAGCTGGACTTGTTGAAGTTTTTGGTTGACCAGATCTTTCCTTGTACATATTCTGAAAAGTACTGAGCAGAATTTTAGAGCACGACGACTTCCACATATACCTCGTCATATCTATACATTATGGAGAACAGCATCATTTTAATTCATGTTGTGACATTTGTTTAGCATTCATAGCAATGGAGGGCGGTCATACAAAGCCTTGCATTAAGCTTCTTATGATGGCTCTTTGTGTCTGCAAGTTGCACGAAATCGAATTTTCGTAGCGTTTTTGTTTGTGTTACGATAAACAAATATTTTAACGAGTTATGCGGACAATTTAGATGCAGCAATATTTAATTTGTTCTTCCAAAGTGTGAGATGTCTCACAAAATATGATAAGTAGTATCCAAGTTTGAAAGACTGTTTAGAAATATACTTGATGACTTGTATTTTCCTTTTCAGCTACTGTGTTATGGAATATTACACAGCAATGTTAGCGTACTGCACCTTGTAATACTACAGTCATTTTGTTTGCACTTTGCTTGCTGAAAGTTCGAATATGAACAGTTGGTCGGGTATTTGATATTAAGTATATACTTCAGTTGTCGCAGCATCAAGGGTTGCAGAATCTCTAATCTCATTTCTGGTTGTGACTAATAAGATTTAGAATACATCTACAAATATGTATGTTATAGAGAATAACATCACTTTAATACATGTATCTTCCATTTCGATTCTGATATGTCTTTAGAAATATCACTGCAGATATTTTAGAATACTGTAGCTTCTTAGCTGAGGAAAATAATTTACGACTTAGTTCTGTTTTCTACTGAGAGCCATTTGTTGGTAAGAATGAGAACTACTTTATTCATGGTATAACCGACGGCCAAAGGACGATTTTTAACTGTGGAGTCATCTAATGGTGTGATACGACCATCGAACTTTGATCGCGATTTTTCAGTGCAGATATCTACTGGTGACAGAAGGATTTGGGATGTGAAACTGGATTTGGTATTATTTCGTGTTTTCTGGGTTTGTGGAATGGTATTTAAAGTAAAACCTATGTCCAGCAAATACAAATTCCAAACTCGTTATTTGTATTTTATAAGCAAGTATTGATTTTTAATTATTTCAGGAGAAATATAGTTTTTTCAGTGCAGCCAGCAAGTAGGAAATGACAGCAAAATGCCTTTATTTACATTTTCAGAGCTTTTGGGGTAATGCTTAAGCTAAGCAACTCATTTTCAAGAAATGAGAATTCAATTTAGTTATTTATTCAGGCTGTCTCAAAAAGTGTGTTAACGCTTTGACTGCCCATATCGTGCTGACATTTTTGTTTTTCAAATGTAGCTAATGGAATAGAATGCCAGTAGAACAACTTAGCTTTGAAGAGACAAAGTTTGTTCTTAAATATTACTGGAAAGCCGAAAACGCTACATAGAAATGCAAAGACGGTTCAGAAGAGGGTTTGATAAACCGCCATCAATGCACTAGACCATTGCTCACATCAGAGATGAATTTGAAGCAGGTGAAACCGTTCACAACGTTAACAAGAAACGTTCTGAACGGCCACAGACATCCACCAGCCCTAGAAAAGAAGAGCAGGTGGGGAAACCCTCATTCAATTCCCACAGAAATCTCTATGACAAACAGCTTGGAGATACACATCTCAAAAGATAGTGTTCATCGCATCATGAAGCATTTGCTCTGTAAATGCTGCATACTAATACTAATTCACGCTCTCAATGAAGACAATCCAGACTGGAGGGCTCAATTCTGTAAACAGTACCTGGCGAAATGTGCAGAAGATGTACGGCTTCCACACAAAATTGCCTGCAGCGGTTAGGCCACCTTTAAATTAAATGGCATAACTAATCGCCATAATTTACCTACTGCAGTGTTGTAAATCCCCATGTTACAGCTGAACAACATTTAAAATTATCAGGGGTAACAGTGTAGTGTGGGATAGCAGCAATGGGCACCATATGACCATTTTTTTAACAGAACTGTCGCTGGTGGCAGGAACCTAACCTTGCTGCACAGAATCAATCAGTCGACTGTGATGGCTGATGATGACAAGCTTTACTTTCACCAAGATGGTGCACCTCTCCACTGTAATAACAATGTAAGCGTTCACCTCGATGCAGCTTTCCGAAACACATGAACTGGATGGAGGGGTAACACTGAATACCCTGTGCGTTCTCCAGACCTCATGCTAATGAACTTCTTTAGATGGGGATACCTCTAGGACACAATTTATCACACAGAACAGAACAATTGATGAACTGAAATTGTAAACTGACCGACAATGTCACGAAATTACACGAGATCTGTGTAGTGACGTTTGAGAATCCATTGGTTGGCGTTATTGGGTTTGTCTGGACAATGATGGTCATCAATTTGAACATTTGCGAACATGACTCTTTAAGAACATTTGTCTTCTGTAATTCAAGCCTTTAAACTTATTGCTTCATTTATAAATAAAGTTTTTATATTCATTCAGAGTGTTAGTAAATTTTTTGAAACACCCTACATTTTACAAGCAAATGTTGGTTTTTAGTTGTTTATTGAAAATTTCGCTATCTACTCGTTCTAAGGTTCCACTGTAAATCACATATAGATTTGAATCAAAGTTATCAGTGTGCATCCTTCGACTAGCATCAACTGGCTAGTGTACATACAGTGTGTGTGTGTGTGTGTGTGTGTGTGTGTGTGTTTGCCTGTCCATCATCAGTGTCACCATCTCCAGCCTGTCCATCATCACTGTCACCATCTCCATCTCGCCAATGTCTAGTTGTTGTTTCACCATCGCTGCCGCCGCTGCTGCTGCTGCCACAACCATCAGTGCCACTGCCAGCGCAACCACAACCACCTTCAACGCCGATGCCACTACTGCCAACTTCGTCATCATCCATCAACTGTTAACTTCGCCGCCACCATGCATTCTCCAACCACTACCAGTGTTTATACCTGCCCCTCCCAATCCTGTCCTACTATTGCTTGGAGCACTTCCATCAGGCCTATCCTCCTCTCCCAGTTCTCTCTCCTCCATCCATGCCATCCTAAGTAGCACCCTCTTCAGATCCAGCACAAGGCCCAGCATCATCCAGTACAGCAACAACACCAGAACTGCCACTACCATATGTCAATCCAGCTGCACCATCACCATTGACTTGGCCAGATTTTTCTGCATCAGGTTCCTGAACTGTGGTACCCTCTTCACCCAAGCCTCCTTCCAAACAACCCTCGTACTCTTAATTGTGCCCTCCACGCCCTCTCTACCTATAGCTATCAGGAAGACTGCCAAATGCCTCAGCATTTATCTGCTGCCATCCCTGACACCAAAAAAAGCCTAAACAAACGGAAATCCCAGACTTCGTGGACTGCCAGGCCATCCCATCTGCCACAGCATCTACAGAACTTCATATCTTCCTTCTCTCCCATCCTGACTCTAGCTTCCTCAAATCTAAAGCCCTCCTCTTTGAAATCAG
Source organism: Schistocerca cancellata (assembly GCF_023864275.1). NCBI lineage: Eukaryota > Metazoa > Arthropoda > Insecta > Orthoptera > Acrididae > Schistocerca > Schistocerca cancellata. The sequence goes on from NC_064626.1 coordinate 179,065,933, forward strand.
GAAATAAATGCCTTCCTTGCCTACCACTCAGATCATCCCTAGAAGAAACTCCATCCTCATCAAACCCCTGATCCAGAATTTCACACAAGACTCATCCAGAAGATTCCCCATCTCACTTTCGCTCCCTATGCAAGCCTCACACCATTTCCCACAACCACCCAGACTAAGTAAACACAACCTCTCTGCCATCCCTCCACCCTCACCACAGTTATCAAAGGGATCAACCCTGAGACCACACTGGAGGAGGTGGAGGCTGAGCTCAACTACCATCCTGATCTCAACGTTTGGCTCCATATCTTTGACGATTCTGGCCTGACCTTCAAAGTCCACATCTTGACTGAATCCCCATCCACAATCGACCATCCTCTCCACCATGGGGCTCAGATCTGCAAATGATGACACACAGCTGAACTATCCAGATCATGTCATCAATCCTACCACTGTCAATGATGCCTCATGACAACTGACTGTGAAAACCCTTCCACTTGCCTCCATTGTAAATCTTGCCATGTCGTCAAGCAGTGTCCTAATCTTGCTTCCCTCCCCTCATGTAATATCTGTAACTTGCCCTACCTGTCTTATTCCTCGAAGTGCATGGCTCACTACCCACCTTCCAAAGCTGAGCTGCCAGTTCCCATCAAACCTATTGACAATTCTCTTCACCTCAACAACTCCCTCCACCCACCTCCCACAGCTGAAGACATCATCTGCTGATTGACCACAGTTCTTCAAAACATTCACTCTTTCCAGGTGCCATATACACTACACCAAACTTCCCTTGCTGCCCACTCTGTCTTCCACTTTCACACATAAGCCACCTATTCCCCACGTCAGGGCCACTTTCTTTTCACCCATCTCTACACCCTAGTTTAAACCCATATGAGCCACACATCCCCACCACCTCTTCTCTGCGTAAATCATGGTGCGACAGCAGTATAATGTCCTGTTCCACAATATCTGCTCCTTTTCGGGCAACAAACACTTCTTCATTCACACCCTCTCTCAACACTATACTAATGCTTTCATCCTGTCTGAAACCTTCCTCCGCCCTCATCATACTATCATCACTTCACCATACATCCTCCTCCAAACAGATTATCCGATCCCCAAGGTGGAGTTGTTACTTGTCACAGCAAGAATCTCCCCATTCGACCACAACCATTCTACAACACCCATGCTGTACACCTTATTCTCATCCTCTTTCTCAAAACCGTAACTGTTACCATTACCCTTGCCACTATCTGTATCTGACCACATCATCCGATTCCATATGACTTCCCCACCTACATAGGCCATAGCTTTACAACCTATGTTATTGCCACTGACCTTAACATCCATAGACAATCCTGTGCTGAACTCCAGTGATGGCGTCAGTTTACTGACTCCCTCCATGATTATATATCCCTCTTCCACTACTTACCCAACCTGAAAGTAATTCCATTTCAGATGTTCTCTTCACTCTCCAAACCTCCTTGGGCACATTAGTGCAGCAGTCCTCGACCCCATCAGAAATGACCATCTCCCTGTCCACCTCACCATCCCCTACAACACCCACCCTACCAATGCATCCACTCATCCTGCCTGTCCCAAACACATTCATGACTACTCCCATATCAACTGGGATGCACAGGCAATTCATTGCTACCGAACTCCGAAGCCATCCATTATCCTTCCAGGACCTCCACGACACCCACAATGCTACAACAGACCTTATCAAACTCACGATATTCCAACGAAACCCATCTATCCCCACTGTTCCATTCTCTCTCCACATGGTCTCCTACTCCTCCATGAACCCTGTCGCCTTTGCCGATCCTTCCTGCAAACTAGTGTCTGAGACACACTTACATGCCACTGACAACTACAACAACACCTCGGAAATTTGCTGAATGGAAGAAACGCCGTGTTCAGCGCAAAACATACGCAAACCTCAACACCACACTGCCCATAAACTCTTCCAGGAATTGAAAGGCATTTCACTGCCTTACTGGCAACAACCCTGCTTCCTCCTAGCCCGTCCTGAATGATAATTACCATCTCCCAACAACCTAATCAAAACCAACCAACCGAGCGAGGTGGCGCAGTGGTTAGACACTGGACTCGCATTCGGGAGGACGACGGTTCAATCCCGCGTCCGGCCATCTTGATTTAGGTTTTCCGTGATTTCCCTAAATCACTCCAGGCCAATGCCAGGATGGTTCCTCTGAAAGGGCACGGCCGACTTCCTTCACCATCCTTCCCTAATCCAATGAGACCGATGACCACGCTATCTGGTCTCCTTCCCCAAACCAACCAACCAAGGCCAACCACTTTGTGTCCTACTTGTCTGACACCTTCACCATACCAGGTGATCCCCACTTCGTTTACTCTTTATCCACGACAGTCCCTGACCCTACCAATATCTCCCTCCCACCCTACACTCCTAGATTCTGTTTCCTCGACAACATCTCACAAACAGAAGTCAATACTCCAAAACAACACGATATGTTCAACAGATACTCCATTCCAAATGCAATAACATTCCCAGTCACAGACACCTGAAAGGACGTCTCCTCTCCTTCCTGGAAATCCTAACCACCCTTCACAATGCAGTCCTAAAACACGGGTTTCTATCCTGAGCTGTGGAAAACTTCGTGAATCCTCTTCCTCAAATCTAATAAACATGTCATTGACATCACCTCAAGTGTGCAGCAAAGTCCTTGAGTCCATTCTATCTGTATCTGTAAAGACCTACAACAACACCTCCGCCCGCATCTCGTGGTCGTGCGGTAGCGTTCTCGCTTCCCACGCTAGGGTTCCCGGGTTCGATTCCCGGCAGGGTCAGGGATTTTCTCTGCCTCATGATGGCTGGGTGTTGTGTGCTGTCCTTAGGTTAGTTAGGTTTAAGTAGTTCTAAGTTCCAGGGGACTGATGACCATAGATGTTAAGTCCCATAGTGCTCAGAGCCATTTGAACCATTTGAACAACACCTCCCCATTCCTGTCCATCAATATGGTTTCCGTACAAATTTTTCCTCTGATGACCAACTCCTGCACCATGCTCATATCCTATCCCACCAACTCAACAACCACCAATTTGCAATTTTTGGCTCACTAGATCTTGAGAAAGCTTATGACTAAGTATGGCATTCCGGGCTCCTCTTTAAGCTCCAGACGTATACACTTCCTGTAAATTATATCTGCCTCACCGTCTCCTTTCTCTGTAACTGGCAGTTTTATATGATCCTCAACAACACGAACTCCCATATCTTCCACCCCACTGCAGATGTGCCCCAAGGTTCCATCCTCTCACTTCTCCTGCATGTCCTCTGCTGCTGATATGACCAAGCCCCCACCTCCTGTTCATCTCCACTAGTATGCCAATGGCACTGCCTTCCTCACTCTCTACCCTACACTCCATAAATTAAAACAATCCCTCCAACTCCATCTCGATCAGTTCATCTCCTGGTGCAACCAGTGGCTCCTCAAAATCAACCCTACTGAAACACAGGCAATAATTGTAGGCCAAACCACCTGCAGCTTCCTTCCCCACGACTTTTACCTTACCATTTACGATTGTCCTATCCAGTTAACTCACACTAAAATACCTTGAACTAATACTTGACTGCTGATTAACATGGAAGTATCATCTACTAACTGATCAACAAAAAGCCCATAGTAGACTAAAATTTATGAAACTACAAAGTGGACAAACGTGGGATAGCACCCTTCAACAATCCCCCACACCTATAAAGCCCTAACCTGACCCATCTTCTGCTATGCCAGTGTGGCATGGACTTCCACTCCTTCCTCCTTTCATCATGCCCTACAGATCTCAAGCATCAAACATTAGACCTAGCCTCTCAGATTCACTAACCTTCCCCCATCCAGATCCTCTACCAACCCATCAAATTCTACAGCCTACTCTTACTTATTTAACACCTCCAAACTGCACAATCGATCAGTCATACTGGACCAAATGATTCAACCTTACGTTACTAGCTTCCAAGGGCACTGAACCTGACTGTATGTGATTATTTCTTCTGTGGGATTATAAAAGATTCTGTTTATATGCCTCCTTGACCAACAAGAGTGAATGAACTGAGACATCGCATAACAGCAGCTGTGGAAGCTGTATGTCAAGATGTGCTCACTGTAGTGTAGGAACAATTTGAATACTAGATTGACATATGCTGTGCCTCTCAAGGGGAGCATATATGACACCTATTAAAGGTATTGAAAAAAACTTTTTTAAGTTTCCCATTTATCAAAATTCAAATTTCATTGTATATGTTCATTAGTTTCAGAAATTTAGGGATGCCAAATCGGATGATTCTTTTTGATACAAGCTATATTATGTTACCCATAAGATCGACATTACCTACCCCTCTGGTTTCTGCACTGCTCACTAATCCCCATACTCTACCATACCTCATGCACCACATTCCCCCCAACACTACATGCCGGCCGCGGTGGTCTAGCGGTTCTAGCGCTGCAGTCCGGAACCACGGGACTGCTATGGTCGCAGGTTCGAATCCTGCCTCGGGCATGGGTGTGTGTGATGTCCTTAGGTTAGTTAGGTTTAAGTAGTTCTAAGTTCTAGGGGACTTATGACCTAAGATGTTGAGTCCCATAGTGCTCAGAGCCATTTGAACACTACACCTACACATCTTCTCCCAACAAAACTTTAAACACCTTTCCTTACCTGACCATGAAATCCACCCTGATATACACCCATCCTACCAGATCTAAGAGATCCCTACAACCCACCCCTCATGAGGGCTCTCTTCCCCTCCAGTCCTCTCCTCTCACTCCCTAAGTTTGGGTTTGGAACCACATCCCCCTTCACTCTTCCCCCATCCCTTCTACAAGCATCCAACTACACAAACACCCTCATATGCATTGCATTTACATGCTACATCCCCCTGGCAGTCTATTTCCACTCATCTCTTCACTCATATCTCTTTTAATAAGTCACACATCGACCTTTTTGTTTTATTTATGCAACTGTCTAATCTGGTTGTATATCTTCATGTACTACACTCATTTTCCATTCAACTGTGTCTATATTTTAATAAATCACTGAATCTTTTTTTTATATTTCAACTTATGCAACTGCCAGACTGTCTTTTTATTGTGAAACTTTTATTTTTGTCAGACTCTGTGTTCAGTTTTTATATCATGTTTTTTTAAGGTTTTCCTCCCATATGGCGGATGAAAAGTATTTGTATGGAGTGTAGCCATGTATGGAAGTGAGACATGGACGATAAATAGTTTGGACAAGAAGAGAATAGAAGCTTTTGAAATGTGGTGCTACAGAAGAATGCTGAAGATTAGATGGGTAGATCACATAACTAATGAGGAGGTATTGAATAGGATTGGGGAGAAGAGAAATTTGTGGCACAACTTGATTAGTAGAAGGGATCGGTTGGTAGGACATGTTCTGAGGCACCAAGGGATCACCAATTTAGTATTGGAGGGCAGCGTGGAGGGTAAAAATCGTAGAGGGAGACCAAGAGATGAATACACTAAGCAAATTCAGAAGGATGTAGGTTGCAGTAGTTACTGGGAGATGAAGCAGCTTGCACAGGACAGAGCAGCATGGAGGGCTGCATCAAACCAGTCTCAGGACTGAAGACCACAACAACAACAACAACAACAACAACAACAACAATGGCTGATGAGTGACAAATTGTATCCTCTGACAGCCGACCTACTGCCGATATGGGATGGGGGGATGAAATAACAAAAAGAAAAAAAAATATCATTTTGAGAGTTGGTGAGCCAGACCTTAAACAAATTTTGGAAGTCAGTAATGCAAATATACTTGCAGAGCGGGGGTGCAAGGTGTGACGCAGCGTGGGTATGGACAAGGGCGAGGTTGTGGGTATGGGTTGTGGTTGTGGGTGTAGGGCAGTGGGTTCTACATGCAAAATTTGTAGAAGTGCAGGGAGGAAGCAGGAGTGAGGGTCGAAGAGGAGTTCGGAGGGTGGTGATGTCAGCGAAATATAAGAAATGTAACATTCATGTGGTGTGCAGCTGAGACTATCAGGCATGGGCGGATGCATCGTGCAAAATGTACAGAAACAGGAAGGGGTGGAGAGGCCTTCCCCTTCTTGACCTTGGCACATGGGAGGGATTCCTGGAATGACTTTGGGTTATGGAAATCTCATGCTGCTGTCAGCAAAATATTACATATGCAGTTGTCTCAGCTGTAGTATGTTACTGCAGATAAGAGAGCATTGATGCTGACATCAGCACAGTCTCTAACAGAACCTACAGTGACCTGCTACTGACGACACATTGTATCATAAAAGCAATTAATTCTTCTCCATTTCTTTTGACATTATAACGACAGATCTACCCAAGCTCTTTATGCCTCTCCATTTTTATATGGATATTGTAGACCACTGCTTGCCACTAACTGGTAATCCATTCAATGTAGGTCTCCACGTGTGAAGCCATAAAATTTCTCTTCTGTGTGAAGTAGGTAAGACACTGCTTCCTTCTTCCAATTTTGCACATAATACAAGCTTTGTTCCAATTCTCTGTATTTTTTTTATTTTTAAAATTTTTTTTAGGAACTACGGTCTTCCTAAGTGCCTGTAACGTCAATTGTAGCGTGTTAAATATATCAGTAGACCTCATTGTCCATATAGTTCTAGTTCTGACAACACCAATCGCCTTGGTCATATTATTTTAATTCAAATTTTTGCTTATTTCCTGTAGTGTGTATTTTAGGTTTGTTCTCTGCAGTCTAGAACGAAAACGGTACATGTTATAATATTGACAGTATGGTGCAAAATACAGACCCAAAATTAAGACCATACACGATAGCCCAAATGTAGACCATTACTACAACATATTTTCTGAGTGCATTACAAAACGTCTAAATTAATGATATTAAACCTAAAGATTTCCTAAAAGCTAAAGTTACTGTTAACACATACTAGAGAGAGAAGACTGATCATAAACACAGAGACTATGGGAAAAAATAATGAATACATACCTGCAAAAGTTTTAAGATGGTTGTTGACATTGACTTTATGTTGGGTACACTCACTTGTGAGAATGAACTGATTTAGCAGTTTACAGAATAGCTAATGTGGCATGCTAGACTTTTAACTGCTCACAAATATTCTTTGTTGTCTGAGGCACTAGGCACTACAATACAGGAATATATATGCACAGCGTAACTAAATTAATATGAGTGTAGCTCTGTCAACTGATGGGAACACAGAAGCAAATCCATTCTGCGCACACAGAGCTGCTGTGATGGCCACAACATAACAATGCTGATCGCAGCAGGCCTGGTGGCCTCTGTTCAATCTGCAGCACTTCATTCGACTACAGCGTGTCCACTCTGAGCATTCACACTTGAACAAGCCATGTCTAAGTGCAGTGTGCTCGAGTGAGTACAATCGAGCAAAATCCCCAAACTGCAGACCTCTACAAAAAACACCAGACAAACCAAGCAATTGTTCTGCTATCCTGGGTAGTTTCAAATACTTTCTCATAAACACTACAAAAATTTGACAGTTCAATACAATATGTCACGTTCTTCCCAAGTTAGAAATATGTCCCAAGTTAGTTCACTTTAGGCTAAATCAATCTTAGCAGACATTAGAGCACATCATTATTTTGCAGAATAGAATGTTACTCTCAGTTTTTGTAAAATATAACACAGTCGCCTCTCGATTGTGTAATTATTTATTTGTACCACCGATTAGTCCATTTTTATGTTCATGGCCATTATCAAGTGGAGATAATTGCACTTTCTCACTTGGTACTGGCCACACAATCCAAATTGCAATATTGGATTTTACAAATAAATACTTTGACAGTCAAAAGGCGATTGCTATGGCAGTTACAAAATTTTACATGACTAATCAGAACGTTAGAAAAACATTTTCCAGACACAGTCATTACCACCGGACTACGAGGCTCACCCACAAAGTGGAAAATATTGTCATCTGAATCGCGTGCTTCCAACTAAAAAAAAAGATCTTTCCGCTGTATTATCTCGCATTTAAAGTTCACCTCCAGGCCAGTTGGCATGCCGCTGTTCTTCTCTGTTTCTATATCGAACTCACCTTATATTTTGGTGTTCTCTGCAGAGTTGCCGATATATAAAAGCGCTACCTCAGAAACAATATTTGTATTTTAATTGGCAGAAAAAGAATGTTGTGTGAAACAAAATGATATGAAGATGTTTATTTAATTACATTTTGTGTCAAAATTTCGAATTTTTAAACATTTGCTGACAAGTCACATTTATATCACAGACATAGAGTGTCAGATTGTTATATCTGCTTTTAAGTATAACTGCATCCCGAAATTATTTCCCTAACGGCACAAGGCACACCTCTAAATTTTTATTCTTTGTGCTTTTGGGACCTTCATGTTTTTTAGTATATACATGTTTTCTCTCAAGCCACTGAAATGAGAGGTCATTCACACATTTAAGGTGTTATGCAAAATATTATGGAGCAGTTATTTCCTGAAGCTGTTTTGAACTTTATTACATACCTAATATGAGTAAATTATTTTTTAAGTACTTCACAACAAGAAAAAAATATTCTCTCAAAATAACATCTGTTTTCATTACATTTTGGCGTATCTGCATACAAATTTTGATCAAATGTCTAACATACTGCAGTCTTGTGTATTTCCCTCCTCCCCCATACCGATCCTTAAATAATATTCGGATACACTGCAGTAAAATATAGATCAACCACGATAGTTTATTTATTGTCTCAGGTCTTGTAACCCCTGACTGTTTGAAATGCCTTGAAAGTGTCTTACCCCTAGAAATTCTGCAAAGCGTTCCTTAGAGAGGAACAATTGGCTTGTTCAAGTTGTGAATGAGACGACAAAGGGTTACTGCAACTTGTGTCAATGTGAACTCGTAGGGAAAAGATATGATCTAACCACATTAAAACAAAAAAGAGCACTGCGCTATGAAACTGTTCTCATCTGCTCGCCAAAAGAAATTTAAATATCAGCCCATTATTAAGAATGAGAAAACAAGTCATACTGAGGGAATTTTTGCATTTTATATATACAGTGTGGTCCACTGATCGTGACCAGGCCAAATATCTCACGAAATAAGCGTCAAACGAAAAAACTACAAAGACCGAAACTTGTCTAGCTTGAAGGGGGAAACCAAAAGGCGGTATGGTTGGCCCGCTAGATGGCTCTACCATAGGTCAAACGGATATCAAGTGCGTTTTCTTAAATAGGAACCCCCATCTTTTATTACATATTCGTGCAGTATGTAAAGAAATATGAATGTTTTAGTTGGACCACTTTTTTCGTTTTGTGATAGATGGCGCTGTAATAGTCACAAACATATGGCTCACAATTTTAGAGGAACAGTTGGTAACAGGTAGGTTTCTTTTAAATTAAAATACAGAACGAAGGTACGTATGAACATTTTATTTCGGTCGTTCCAATGTGTTACATGTACCTTTGTGAACTTATCATTTCTGAGAACGCATGATGTTACAGCGTGATTACCTGTAAAAACCACATTAATGCAATAAATGCTCAAAATGATGTCCATCAACCTCAGTGCATTTAGCAATACATATAACGATATTCCTCTCAACAGCGAGTAGTTCGCCTTCCGTAATGTTCGCACGTGCATTGACAATGCACTGACACATTTTGTCAGGCTTTGTCAGTGGATCACGATAGCAAACATCCTTCAACTTTGCCCACAGAAAGATATCTGGGATGTCAGATCCGGTGAACTCGCTGGCCATTGCTTCGACAACCAATCCACCTGTCATGAAATATGCTATTCAATACCACTTCAACCGCACGCGAGCTATATGCCGGACATCCATCATGTTGGAAGTACGTCGCCATTCTGTCATGCAGTAAAACATCTTGTAGTAACATCGGTATAACATTACGCAGGAAATCAGCATACATTGCACCATTTAGATTGCCATCGATAAAATGGGGGCCAATTATCCTTCCTCCCATAATGCCGCACCATACATTAACCCGCCAAGGTCGCTGATGTTCCACTCGTTGCAGCCATCGTGGATTTTCCGTTGCCCAATAGTGCATATTATGTCGGTTTACGTTACCGCTATTGGTGAATGACGCTTCGTCGCTAAATAAAACGAGTGCAAAAAGTCCCGTAATTTCTCTTGTGCCTAGTGGCAGAACTGTACACGACGTTAAAAGTCGTCGCCATGCAATTCCTGGTGCATAGAAATATGGTACGGGTGAAATCGATGTTGATGTAGCATTCTCAACACCGACGTTTTTGAGATTCCCGATTCTCGCGCCATTTGTCTGCTAGTGATGTGCGGATTAGCCGCGACAGCAGCTAAAGCACCTCCTTGGGCATCATCATTTGTTGCAGGTCGTGGTTGACGTTTCACATGTGGCTGAACACTTCCTGTTCCTTAAATAACGTAACTATCCGGCGAACGGTCCGGACACTTGGATGATGTCGTCCAGGATACCGAGCAGCATACATAGCACACGCCCGTTGGGCATTTTGATCACAACAGCCATACGTCAACACGATATCGACCTTTTCCGCAATTGGTAAACGGTCCATTTTAACACGGGTAATGTATCACTGAAACAAATACCGTCCGCACTGGCGGAATGTTACGTGATAACACGTACTTATACGTTTGTGACTATTACAGCGCCATCTATCACAAATTGCAAAAAGTGGTCCAACTAAAACATTCGTATTTCTTTACGTAGTACACGAATATGTAATAAAAATAGGGGTTCCTATTAAAAAAACAAAAAAAACGAAGTTGACATTCGTTTGACCTATGGCAGCGCCATCTAGCGGACCAACCATAGCGCCATCTGGTTTCCCCCTTCAAGCTAGACGAGTTTCGTTCTTTGTAGTTTTTTCGTTTGGTGCTTATTTCGTGAGATATTTGGCCTGGTCACTAGCAATGGACCACCCTATACACTGTGTATTGAAATCAATCTAGAAGAAACCGATAATGGAATGAATAAAATGAAAAAAATGATGCTTCCACTTTCTAAAAGATTTATAAAATGCAGATTCCTCCTCCTCAAGTTCTTTGTAGAATGTGTGAAATTCTGCTTCTGCGCCACGTCATAACATTTTCCGGACACGCACTATTTTTGCGTTTTTTCGCACTTTCGTCTTCCTTCTATAAAATGGAAGCTATCCCTGCAAGCTGCAAACCATCCCAATACGATACAAGTCTGTCTTCTACATAGCAGTTTAGTAAACACAGACACTTTAGAAAGTACACTTCACTTGTAATGGATACTATAGGAAAAAGCGTCGTTACCGTACACTGTTTTTATATACCAAGATCAAATTTTCACATAGCTCCTTAAAATGACTCTTACGAAACATCGAAGCACTTCATGATCTTTTCTTACTAGTAGGCTAATAATAATTTGTTGGGAATGGAATCCCAAGATGTACCAGCTCGGAGAGTAATTTTTCTCTATGTTAATCGTACTTTTTGCAATCAAAGATCGAATGATTAACGTCCCCCGTATCTGAGTTGTTGCAGTCACAGATGTCCGAAGTTCTAAGATGAAGACGGAATAAATGAGCAGGAAGCTTCTGTGATTAACTCTCATTCTCGTAATTGCAAAGATCGCGCTACTGTGTGCAGGTGTATCGTGAAATCAAGGTAATCTTGGTAGGTGGGGTTGTATCCATTTATAATATTTGCCTTTAGGTGTAGATGCTTGCCATTCCTCCTCTCACTGGTATCAGATTTCCATTTTTAAGTGATGCAAAAGGAATGCACCAGAGATCGCAGCTTCCTTGGTCAAGTGGTCCACAGATTCATTGTACCTTTATGAGCTTTAATCCAAAGGAGAAAAATGTTTTTGTTACGACGAAAGCATACCGTTATTTCGTGACGTGACGTAGCAGCTAGTGTGAATACTAGGTCTGTGTTTGAACACTACTCCAACAGTTCGAACAATTTACGTCACAGTTCGGAAAATCTCGGGTTCTGTTTGATCTTTTGGACGGCCTGCGATATAGTGACTTTTGTTGGAACTATGACAACGACCTGTCTTAGCGTTTTTAATACTCTGTGCATTTTAACAATAAAAACAATTATAAAATACGCACTACAGTATTTTCTAGGGTGCAGGTCATGCGGAACGACGGAAACTAATAAACAAATAAAAGATTATATATCATGATTCTGTTTGATTCTTCGAGCTTTCGATTGTCCCGCGTTCTGGTCAGATCTGAAGGTACTATATCCAAGACAGATCATTCCGCTGTGTTTTATTCTCGCGATAAAAATTAGTCACTTCGTGATTCTTGAGTTTCTCCCGGCGTATTTGATAATCAAAATATCCACGGGTATGCTGCCGGTCTATAGTGTCCAACGGGCACAATATTTCGGCGATCAAACATGTCGCCATCATCAGGTGAACTGACGGACTGAGCTCCTGTGAACGTACCGGCACGGAGATCCGTACGCTATGGCTGCTCAGAGGGAACTGGGTTCGGTCGCGGCGGCGGCCGATTTAAATACCCTCCGCCCGCGGCGCGCTCCCTCCGCCGTCCGCGCCCAGCGCCACGGTCGCGCGGTGGAACAGATTGCGACGGCGTCTGAGATGACGTCGGTGTGATGGCTCTGTCCGCCGTGGTCGTCACAACTATACGTCTGCTCGATTTACTCTTGATTAACCCGATCGCTGGTTCCCAAGCCTTGCTAAGATTATAGCCACAGTCCCGGTTTATGAGGTCGTCATTGGTGCGAATTTCGATGGCCTCTCTAACAACGCTGTCCCAGTATCTCGACGTCTGTACCAGAATCCTCGTGCGGTCATACTCCATGGCGTGATTTTCCGACAAACAATGTTCAGCGACCGCCGACTTGCTCGGATACATCAGTCGAGTGTGCCTCTGGTGTTCACGGCATCGATCCTCGACGGTACGCATCGTCTGACCAATATACGACTTGCCACATTGACACGGAATCTGGTACACGCCGGCCATCCTCAAACCGAGGTCATCTTTGGCGCTCCCCACCAGTGCACGAGTTTTATTTGGAGGACAAAACACAGTTCCGACCCGGTGTTTCTTCAGAATGCGGGCGATTTTCCCCGAGAGTGCGCCTGTGTATGGAATAAATGCAGTGCCTACCTCCTCCCTCGTGACTTCATCCATCTCAACAGGTTGTGCTGCAGTGGTTGGGCGGAGAGCACGTTGAATCTGCCACTCTGAGTACCCATTTTTTCGAAATACAGTTCTCAGATGTTCCAATTCCTGGGGTAGACTCTCTGCGTCAGAGATAGTGCGCGCCCTATGTACTAGAGTTTTAAGTACCCCATTCCTCTGTGAAGGGTGGTGGCAGCTGTCTGCATGCAAATACAGATCAGTGTGCGTAGCCTTCCGATACACCCCATGACCAAGGGTGCCGTCAGCCCTTCTCTTGACCAAGACGTCAAGGAAAGGTAATTTACCCTCCGTTTCAGTCTCCATAGTGAATTTGATGTTGGGGTGTATGGAGTTTAGATGTGTAAGGAAGTCAAGGAGTTTATCCATACCATGTGGCCAGATGACGAACGTGTCGTCCACGTAACGGAAAAAGCAAGTAGGTTTCCATACGGATGACGACAGGGCTTCCTCTTCGAAGTTCTCCATGTACAAATTCGCTACCACCGGTGAGAGTGGGCTACCCATGGCGACTCCCTCCGTTTGTTCGTAGTATTCTCCATTAAAAAGAAAATACGTGGAAGTCAAGACATGCCTAAAAAGTTCAGTGGTCTTCTCATCAAACTTCTGACTAATCAATTCTAGTGACTCTCGCAGGGGTACCCTCGTAAACAAGGAAACGACATCAAAACTCACCATGATATCTGACTCATCCAACCTGAAGCTATCAAGGCGTTTAACAAAATCCACGGAATTACGGATGTGATGAGGGCATTTACCCACATAAGGACTTAATATTCCCGTCAGGTATTTGGCCAACAAATATGTAGGTGCCCTGATGTTGCTGACAATGGGGCGTAATGGTACCCCCTCTTTGTGAACCTTCGGGAGTCCATATAGTCTAGGCGGTACCGGACCTTGGGGTAACAATTTCTTAGCGTCACCCTCCGGTAAATCTGCGTCTTTGAGAAGCGCCCTCGTCTTGTTCTCCACCTTCTTTGTAGGGTCAACGCTGATCTTCCGGTAGGAATCGTCATTTAGCAGGCTCTGCATCTTATCAGTGTAGTCCTTATGGGAGACAACAACTGTAGCATTGCCTTTGTCAGCTGGTAAGACAACAATTTCAGAGCGCTCCCTCAGATCACGAATGGCCGCCCTCTCTTTACTGCTGATATTTGACTTCATCGGCTTGGATTTCGTCAACACACGACAAGTTTCACGACGTATTTCCTCGGCTGATTCTGGCGGAAGTCGAGCTGCAACCTGTTCAACAGCACTAACAATTTCTGCGACCGGAGTGAACTTGGGGGTGGGAGCGAAGTTGAGACCTCTCTGCAAAACCGAGACCGCATCATCACTCAACACCATGCCACTCAAATTGATGACAGTCTTGCATGGAACCTGCAGGGATGGTTTGTCAAGGAGACGTGAGAACTTAGCTGTTTGACGTCCTGTAGCCTTCTTATGGGCGGAATCAGCTGACACCCAGGTGACACCATCAATCCAATCCCAGGAACAAGAAGTGAACTTACTAGCCAGTTGCAAATGTAGTTTGAGTAATTCCTGTGAGATAAACTCAAGGCTCCGGCGGGTGAATTGCACTCTCTCACGTACCAATGCGAGGCTGGCTCGTTTCTTGATTCTTTTAGCTGCTGCAGAATCGATGTGATGCATAACCTTAACAAAATTTGGAACAATATTCTCGGAACGACATCTCTTTAGAAAGGCAAGAGTACTTAGCAAACGACATCTACGGTGGCGCAACTTTTCAAATTTCTTCATGCTGCGATACATCTCCTCCCCGTAAAGGTGTATGATGTGATTCTTGAGTTTCTCCCGGCGTATTTGATAATCAAAATATCCACGGGTATGCTGCCGGTCTATAGTGTCCAACGGGCACAATATTTCGGCGATCAAACATGTCGCCATCATCAGGTGAACTGACGGACTGAGCTCCTGTGAACGTACCGGCACGGAGATCCGTACGCTATGGCTGCTCAGAGGGAACTGGGTTCGGTCGCGGCGGCGGCCGATTTAAATACCCTCCGCCCGCGACGCGCTCCCTCCGCCGTCCGCGCCCAGCGCCACGGTCGCGCGGTGGAACAGATTGCGACGGCGTCTGAGATGACGTCGGTGTGATGGCTCTGTCCGCCGTGGTCGTCACAACTATACGTCTGCTCGATTTACTCTTGATTAACCCGATCGCTGGTTCCCAAGCCTTGCTAAGATTATAGCCACAGTCCCGGTTTATGAGGTCGTCATTGGTGCGAATTTCGATGGCCTCTCTAACAACGCTGTCCCAGTATCTCGACGTCTGTACCAGAATCCTCGTGCGGTCATACTCCATGGCGTGATTTTCCGACAAACAATGTTCAGCGACCGCCGACTTGCTCGGATACATCAGTCGAGTGTGCCTCTGGTGTTCACGGCATCGATCCTCGACGGTACGCATCGTCTGACCAATATACGACTTGCCACATTGACACGGAATCTGGTACACGCCGGCCATCCTCAAACCGAGGTCATCTTTGGCGCTCCCCACCAGTGCACGAGTTTTATTTGGAGGACAAAACACAGTTCCGACCCGGTGTTTCTTCAGAATGCGGGCGATTTTCCCCGAGAGTGCGCCTGTGTATGGAATAAATGCAGTGCCTACCTCCTCCCTCGTGACTTCATCCATCTCAACAGGTTGTGCTGCAGTGGTTGGGCGGAGAGCACGTTGAATCTGCCACTCTGAGTACCCATTTTTTCGAAATACAGTTCTCAGATGTTCCAATTCCTGGGGTAGACTCTCTGCGTCAGAGATAGTGCGCGCCCTATGTACTAGAGTTTTAAGTACCCCATTCCTCTGTGAAGGGTGGAGGCAGCTGTCTGCATGCAAATACAGATCAGTGTGCGTAGCCTTCCGATACACCCCATGACCAAGGGAGCCGTCAGCCCTTCTCTTGACCAAGACGTCAAGGAAAGGTAATTTACCCTCCGTTTCAGTCTCCATAGTGAATTTGATGTTGGGGTGTATGGAGTTTAGATGTGTAAGGAAGTCAAGGAGTTTATCCATACCATGTGGCCAGATGACGAACGTGTCGTCCACGTAACGGAAAAAGCAAGTAGGTTTCCATACGGATGACGACAGGGCTTCCTCTTCGAAGTTCTCCATGTACAAATTCGCTACCACCGGTGAGAGTGGGCTACCCATGGCGACTCCCTCCGTTTGTTCGTAGTATTCTCCATTAAAAAGAAAATACGTGGAAGTCAAGACATGCCTAAAAAGTTCAGTGGTCTTCTCATCAAACTTCTGACTAATCAATTCTAGTGACTCTCGCAGGGGTACCCTCGTAAACAAGGAAACGACATCAAAACTCACCATGATATCTGACTCATCCAACCTGAAGCTATCAAGGCGTTTAACAAAATCCACGGAATTACGGATGTGATGAGGGCATTTACCCACATAAGGACTTAATATTCCCGTCAGGTATTTGGCCAACAAATATGTAGGTGCCCTGATGTTGCTGACAATGGGGCGTAATGGTACCCCCTCTTTGTGAACCTTCGGGAGTCCATATAGTCTAGGCGGTACCGGACCTTGGGGTAACAATTTCTTAGCGTCACCCTCCGGTAAATCTGCGTCTTTGAGAAGCGCCCTCGTCTTGTTCTCCACCTTCTTTGTAGGGTCAACGCTGATCTTCCGGTAGGAATCGTCATTTAGCAGGCTCTGCATCTTATCAGTGTAGTCCTTATGGGAGACAACAACTGTAGCATTGCCTTTGTCAGTTGGTAAGACAACAATTTGAGAGCGCTCCCTCAGATCACGAATGGCCGCCCTCTCTTTACTGCTGATATTTGACTTCATCGGCTTGGATTTCGTCAACGCACGACAAGTTTCACGACGTATTTCCTCGGCTGATTCTGGCGGAAGTCGAGCTGCAACCTGTTCAACAGCACTAACAATTTCTGCGACCGGAGTGAACTTGGGGGTGGGAGCGAAGTTGAGACCTCTCTGCAAAACCGAGACCGCATCATCACTCAACACCATGCCACTCAAATTGATGACAGTCTTGCACGGAACCTGCAGGGATGGTTTGTCAAGGAGACGTGAGAACTTAGCTGTTTGACGTCCTGTAGCCTTCTTATGGGCGGAATCAGCTGACACCCAGGTGACACCATCAATCCAATCCCAGGAACAAGAAGTGAACTTACTAGCCAGTTGCAAATGTAGTTTGAGTAATTCCTGTGAGATAAACTCAAGGCTCCGGCGGGTGAATTGCACTCTCTCACGTACCAATGCGAGGCTGGCTCGTTTCTTGATTCTTTTAGCTGCTGCAGAATCGATGTGATGCATAACCTTAGCAAAATTTGGAACAACATTCTCGGAACGACATCTCTTTAGAAAGGCAAGAGTACTTAGCAAACGACATCTACGGTGGCGCAACTTTTCAAATTTCTTCATGCTGCGATACATCTCCTCCCCGTAAAGGTGTATGATGTGATTCTTGAGTTTCTCCCGGCGTATTTGATAATCAAAATATCCACGGGTATGCTGCCGGTCTATAGTGTCCAACGGGCACAATATTTCGGCGATCAAACATGTCGCCATCATCAGGTGAACTGACGGACTGAGCTCCTGTGAACGTACCGGCACGGAGATCCGTACGCTATGGCTGCTCAGAGGGAACTGGGTTCGGTCGCGGCGGCGGCCGATTTAAATACCCTCCGCCCGCGACGCGCTCCCTCCGCCGTCCGCGCCCAGCGCCACGGTCGCGCGGTGGAACAGATTGCGACGGCGTCTGAGATGACGTCGGTGTGATGGCTCTGTCCGCCGTGGTCGTCACAACTATACGTCTGCTCGATTTACTCTTGATTAACCCGATCGCTGGTTCCCAAGCCTTGCTAAGATTATAGCCACAGTCCCGGTTTATGAGGTCGTCATTGGTGCGAATTTCGATGGCCTCTCTAACAACGCTGTCCCAGTATCTCGACGTCTGTACCAGAATCCTCGTGCGGTCATACTCCATGGCGTGATTTTCCGACAAACAATGTTCAGCGACCGCCGACTTGCTCGGATACATCAGTCGAGTGTGCCTCTGGTGTTCACGGCATCGATCCTCGACGGTACGCATCGTCTGACCAATATACGACTTGCCACATTGACACGGAATCTGGTACACGCCGGCCATCCTCAAACCGAGGTCATCTTTGGCGCTCCCCACCAGTGCACGAGTTTTATTTGGAGGACAAAACACAGTTCCGACCCGGTGTTTCTTCAGAATGCGGGCGATTTTCCCCGAGAGTGCGCCTGTGTATGGAATAAATGCAGTGCCTACCTCCTCCCTCGTGACTTCATCCATCTCAACAGGTTGTGCTGCAGTGGTTGGGCGGAGAGCACGTTGAATCTGCCACTCTGAGTACCCATTTTTTCGAAATACAGTTCTCAGATGTTCCAATTCCTGGGGTAGACTCTCTGCGTCAGAGATAGTGCGCGCCCTATGTACTAGAGTTTTAAGTACCCCATTCCTCTGTGAAGGGTGGTGGCAGCTGTCTGCATGCAAATACAGATCAGTGTGCGTAGCCTTCCGATACACCCCATGACCAAGGGTGCCGTCAGCCCTTCTCTTGACCAAGACGTCAAGGAAAGGTAATTTACCCTCCGTTTCAGTCTCCATAGTGAATTTGATGTTGGGGTGTATGGAGTTTAGATGTATAAGGAAGTCAAGGAGTTTATCCATACCATGTGGCCAGATGACGAACGTGTCGTCCACGTAACGGAAAAAGCAAGTAGGTTTCCATACGGATGACGACAGGGCTTCCTCTTCGAAGTTCTCCATGTACAAATTCGCTGCCACCGGTGAGAGTGGGCTACCCATGGCGACTCCCTCCGTTTGTTCGTAGTATTCTCCATTAAAAAGAAAATACGTGGAAGTCAAGACATGCCTAAAAAGTTCAGTGGTCTTCTCATCAAACTTCTGACTAATCAATTCTAGTGACTCTCGCAGGGGTACCCTCGTAAACAAGGAAACGACATCAAAACTCACCATGATATCTGACTCATCCAACCTGAAGCTATCAAGGCGTTTAACAAAATCCACGGAATTACGGATGTGATGAGGGCATTTACCCACATAAGGACTTAATATTCCCGTCAGGTATTTGGCCAACAAATATGTAGGTGCCCTGATGTTGCTGACAATGGGGCGTAATGGTACCCCCTCTTTGTGAACCTTCGGGAGTCCATATAGTCTAGGCGGTACCGGACCTTGGGGTAACAATTTCTTAGCGTCACCCTCCGGTAAATCTGCGTCTTTGAGAAGCGCCCTCGTCTTGTTCTCCACCTTCTTTGTAGGGTCAACGCTGATCTTCCGGTAGGAATCGTCATTTAGCAGGCTCTGCATCTTATCAGTGTAGTCCTTATGGGAGACAACAACTGTAGCATTGCCTTTGTCAGCTGGTAAGACAACAATTTCAGAGCGCTCCCTCAGATCACGAATGGCCGCCCTCTCTTTACTGCTGATATTTGACTTCATCGGCTTGGATTTCGTCAACGCACGACAAGTTTCACGACGTATTTCCTCGGCTGATTCTGGCGGAAGTCGAGCTGCAACCTGTTCAACAGCACTAACAATTTCTGCGACCGGAGTGAACTTGGGGGTGGGAGCGAAGTTGAGACCTCTCTGCAAAACCGAGACCGCATCATCACTCAACACCATGCCACTCAAATTGATGACAGTCTTGCATGGAACCTGCAGGGATGGTTTGTCAAGGAGACGTGAGAACTTAGCTGTTTGACGTCCTGTAGCCTTCTTATGGGCGGAATCAGCTGACACCCAGGTGACACCATCAATCCAATCCCAGGAACAAGAAGTGAACTTACTAGCCAGTTGCAAATGTAGTTTGAGTAATTCCTGTGAGATAAACTCAAGGCTCCGGCGGGTGAATTGCACTCTCTCACGTACCAATGCGAGGCTGGCTCGTTTCTTGATTCTTTTAGCTGCTGCAGAATCGATGTGATGCATAACCTTAGCAAAATTTGGAACAACATTCTCGGAACGACATCTCTTTAGAAAGGCAAGAGTACTTAGCAAACGACATCTACGGTGGCGCAACTTTTCAAATTTCTTCATGCTGCGATACATCTCCTCCCCGTAAAGGTGTATGATGTGATTCTTGAGTTTCTCCCGGCGTATTTGATAATCAAAATATCCACGGGTATGCTGCCGGACTATAGTGTCCAACGGGCACAATATTTCGGCGATCAAACATGTCGCCATCATCAGGTGAACTGACGGACTGAGCTCCTGTGAACGTACCGGCACGGAGATCCGTACGCTATGGCTGCTCAGAGGAACTGGGTTCGGTCGCGGCGGCGGCCGATTTAAATACCCTCCGCCCGCGACGCGCTCCCTCCGCCGTCCGCGCCCAGCGCCACGGTCGCGCGGTGGAACAGATTGCGACGGCGTCTGAGATGACGTCGGTGTGATGGCTCTGTCTGCCGTGGTCATCACAACTATACGTCTGCTCGATTTACTCTTGATTAACCCGATCGCTGGTTCCCAAGCCTTGCTAAGATTATAGCCACAGTCCCGGTTTATGAGGTCGTCATTGGTGCGAATTTCGATGGCCTCTCTAACAACGCTGTCCCAGTATCTCGACGTCTGTACCAGAATCCTCGTGCGGTCATACTCCATGGCGTGATTTTCCGACAAACAATGTTCAGCGACCGCTGACTTGCTCGGATACATCAGTCGAGTGTGCCTCTGGTGTTCACGGCATCGATCCTCGACGGTACGCATCGTCTGACCAATATACGACTTGCCACATTGACACGGAATCTGGTACACGCCGGCCATCCTCAAACCGAGGTCATCTTTGGCGCTCCCCACCAGTGCACGAGTTTTATTTGGAGGACAAAACACAGTTCCGACCCGGTGTTTCTTCAGAATGCGGGCGATTTTCCCCGAGAGTGCGCCTGTGTATGGAATAAATGCAGTGCCTACCTCCTCCCTCGTGACTTCATCCATCTCAACAGGTTGTGCTGCAGTGGTTGGGCGGAGAGCACGTTGAATCTGCCACTCTGAGTACCCATTTTTTCGAAATACAGTTCTCAGATGTTCCAATTCCTGGGGTAGACTCTCTGCGTCAGAGATAGTGCGCGCCCTATGTACTAGAGTTTTAAGTACCCCATTCCTCTGTGAAGGGTGGTGGCAGCTGTCTGCATGCAAATACAGATCAGTGTGCGTAGCCTTCCGATACACCCCATGACCAAGGGTGCCGTCAGCCCTTCTCTTGACCAAGACGTCAAGGAAAGGTAATTTACCCTCCGTTTCAGTCTCCATAGTGAATTTGATGTTGGGGTGTATGGAGTTTAGATGTGTAAGGAAGTCAAGGAGTTTATCCATACCATGTGGCCAGATGACGAACGTGTCGTCCACGTAACGGAAAAAGCAAGTAGGTTTCCATACGGATGACGACAGGGCTTCCTCTTCGAAGTTCTCCATGTACAAATTCGCTACCACCGGTGAGAGTGGGCTACCCATGGCGACTCCCTCCGTTTGTTCGTAGTATTCTCCATTAAAAAGAAAATACGTGGAAGTCAAGACATGCCTAAAAAGTTCAGTGGTCTTCTCATCAAACTTCTGACTAATCAATTCTAGTGACTCTCGCAGGGGTACCCTCGTAAACAAGGAAACGACATCAAAACTCACCATGATATCTGACTCATCCAACCTGAAGCTATCAAGGCGTTTAACAAAATCCACGGAATTACGGATGTGATGAGGGCATTTACCCACATAAGGACTTAATATTCCCGTCAGGTATTTGGCCAACAAATATGTAGGTGCCCTGATGTTGCTGACAATGGGGCGTAATGGTACCCCCTCTTTGTGAACCTTCGGGAGTCCATATAGTCTAGGCGGTACCGGACCTTGGGGTAACAATTTCTTAGCGTCACCCTCCGGTAAATCTGCGTCTTTGAGAAGCGCCCTCGTCTTGTTCTCCACCTTCTTTGTAGGGTCAACGCTGATCTTCCGGTAGGAATCGTCATTTAGCAGGCTCTGCATCTTATCAGTGTAGTCCTTATGGGAGACAACAACTGTAGCATTGCCTTTGTCAGCTGGTAAGACAACAATTTCAGAGCGCTCCCTCAGATCACGAATGGCCGCCCTCTCTTTACTGCTGATATTTGACTTCATCGGCTTGGATTTCGTCAACGCACGACAAGTTTCACGACGTATTTCCTCGGCTGATTCTGGCGGAAGTCGAGCTGCAACCTGTTCAACAGCACTAACAATTTCTGCGACCGGAGTGAACTTGGGGGTGGGAGCGAAGTTGAGACCTCTCTGCAAAACCGAGACCGCATCATCACTCAACACCATGCCACTCAAATTGATGACAGTCTTGCACGGAACCTGCAGGGATGGTTTGTCAAGGAGACGTGAGAACTTAGCTGTTTGACGTCCTGTAGCCTTCTTATGGGCGGAATCAGCTGACACCCAGGTGACACCATCAATCCAATCCCAGGAACAAGAAGTGAACTTACTAGCCAGTTGCAAATGTAGTTTGAGTAATTCCTGTGAGATAAACTCAAGGCTCCGGCGGGTGAATTGCACTCTCTCACGTACCAATGCGAGGCTGGCTCGTTTCTTGATTCTTTTAGCTGCTGCAGAATCGATGTGATGCATAACCTTAGCAAAATTTGGAACAACATTCTCGGAACGACATCTCTTTAGAAAGGCAAGAGTACTTAGCAAACGACATCTACAGTGGCGCAACTTTTCAAATTTCTTCATGCTGCGATACATCTCCTCCCCGTAAAGGTGTATGATGTGATTCTTGAGTTTCTCCCGGCGTATTTGATAATCAAAATATCCACGGGTATGCTGCCGGTCTATAGTGTCCAACGGGCACAATATTTCGGCGATCAAACATGTCGCCATCATCAGGTGAACTGACGGACTGAGCTCCTGTGAACGTACCGGCACGGAGATCCGTACGCTATGGCTGCTCAGAGGAACTGGGTTCGGTCGCGGCGGCGGCCGATTTAAATACCCTCCGCCCGCGACGCGCTCCCTCCGCCGTCCGCGCCCAGCGCCACGGTCGCGCGGTGGAACAGATTGCGACGGCGTCTGAGATGACGTCGGTGTGATGGCTCTGTCCGCCGTGGTCGTCACAACTATACGTCTGCTCGATTTACTCTTGATTAACCCGATCGCTGGTTCCCAAGCCTTGCTAAGATTATAGCCACAGTCCCGGTTTATGAGGTCGTCATTGGTGCGAATTTCGATGGCCTCTCTAACAACGCTGTCCCAGTATCTCGACGTCTGTACCAGAATCCTCGTGCGGTCATACTCCATGGCGTGATTTTCCGACAAACAATGTTCAGCGACCGCCGACTTGCTCGGATACATCAGTCGAGTGTGCCTCTGGTGTTCACGGCATCGATCCTCGACGGTACGCATCGTCTGACCAATATACGACTTGCCACATTGACACAGAATCTGGTACACGCCGGCCATCCTCAAACCGAGGTCATCTTTGGCGCTCCCCACCAGTGCACGAGTTTTATTTGGAGGACGAAACACAGTTCCGACCCGGTGTTTCTTCAGAATGCGGGCGATTTTCCCCGAGAGTGCGCCTGTGTATGGAATAAATGCAGTGCCTACCTCCTCCCTCGTGACTTCATCCATCTCAACAGGTTGTGCTGCAGTGGTTGGGCGGAGAGCACGTTGAATCTGCCACTCTGAGTACCCATTTTCTCGAAATACAGTTCTCAGATGTTCCAATTCCTGGGGTAGACTCTCTGCGTCAGAGATAGTGCGCGCCCTATGTACTAGAGTTTTAAGTACCCCATTCCTCTGTGAAGGGTGGTGGCAGCTGTCTGCATGCAAATACAGATCAGTGTGCGTAGCCTTCCGATACACCCCATGACCAAGGGTGCCGTCAGCCCTTCTCTTGACCAAGACGTCAAGGAAAGGTAATTTACCCTCCGTTTCAGTATCCATAGTGAATTTGATGTTGGGGTGTATGGAGTTTAGATGTGTAAGGAAGTCAAGGAGTTTATCCATACCATGTGGCCAGATGACGAACGTGTCGTCCACGTAACGGAAAAAGCAAGTAGGTTTCCATACGGATGACGACAGGGCTTCCTCTTCGAAGTTCTCCATGTACAAATTCGCTACCACCGGTGAGAGTGGGCTACCCATGGCGACTCCCTCCGTTTGTTCGTAGTATTCTCCATTAAAAAGAAAATACGTGGAAGTCAAGACATGCCTAAAAAGTTCAGTGGTCTTCTCATCAAACTTCTGACTAATCAATTCTAGTGACTCTCGCAGGGGTACCCTCGTAAACAAGGAAACGACATCAAAACTCACCATGATATCTGACTCATCCAACCTGAAGCTATCAAGGCGTTTAACAAAATCCACGGAATTACGGATGTGATGAGGGCATTTACCCACATAAGGACTTAATATTCCCGTCAGGTATTTGGCCAACAAATATGTAGGTGCCCTGATGTTGCTGATGTTTATCTCACAGGAATTACTCAAACTACATTTGCAACTGGCTAGTAAGTTCACTTCTTGTTCCTGGGATTGGATTGATGGTGTCACCTGGGTGTCAGCTGATTCCGCCCATAAGAAGGCTACAGGACGTCAAACAGCTAAGTTCTCACGTCTCCTTGACAAACCATCCCTGCAGGTTCCGTGCAAGACTGTCATCAATTTGAGTGGAATGGTGTTGAGTGATGATGCGGTCTCGGTTTTGCAGAGAGGTCTCAACTTCGCTCCCACCCCCAAGTTCACTCCGGTCGCAGAAATTGTTAGTGCTGTTGAACAGGTTGCAGCTCGACTTCCGCCAGAATCAGCCGAGGAAATAAGTCGTGAAACTTGTCGTGCGTTGACGAAATCCAAGCCGATGAAGTCAAATATCAGCAGTAAAGAGAGGGCGGCCATTCGTGATCTGAGGGAGCGCTCTGAAATTGTTGTCTTACCAGCTGACAAAGGCAATGCTACAGTTGTTGTCTCCCATAAGGACTACACTGGTAATATGCAGAGCCTGCTAAATGACGATTCCTACCGGAAGATCAGCGTTGACCCTACAAAGAAGGTGGAGAACAAGACGAGGGCGCTTCTCAAAGACGCAGATTTACCGGAGGGTGACGCTAAGAAATTGTTACCCCAAGGTCCGGTACTGCCTAGACTATATGGACTCCCGAAGGTTCACAAAGAGGGGGTACCATTACACCCCATTGTCAGCAACATCAGGGCACCTACATATTTGTTGGCCAAATACCTGACGGGAATATTAAGTCCTTATGTGGGTAAATGCCCTCATCACATCCGTAATTCCGTGGATTTTGTTAAACGCCTTGATAGCTTCAGGTTGGATGAGTCAGATATCATGGTGAGTTTTGATGTCGTTTCCTTGTTTACGAGGGTACCCCTGCGAGAGTCACTAGAATTGATTAGTCAGAAGTTTGATGAGAAGACCACTGAACTTTTTAGGCATGTCTTGACTTCCACGTATTTTCTTTTTAATGGAGAATACTACGAACAAACGGAGGGAGTCGCCATGGGTAGCCCACTCTCACCGGTGGTAGCGAATTTGTACATGGAGAACTTCGAAGAGGAAGCCCTGTCGTCATCCGTATGGAAACCTACTTGCTTTTTCCGTTACGTGGACGACACGTTCGTCATCTGGCCACATGGTATGGATAAACTCCTTGACTTCCTTACACATCTAAACTCCATACACCCCAACATCAAATTCATTATGGAGACTGAAACGGAGGGTAAATTACCTTTCCTTGACGTCTTGGTCAAGAGAAGGGCTGATGGCACCCTTGGTCATGGGGTGTATCGGAAGGCTACGCACACTGATCTGTATTTGCATGCAGACAGCTGCCTCCACCCTTCACAGAGGAATGGGGTACTTAAAACTCTAGTACATAGGGCGCGCACTATCTCTGACGCAGAGAGTCTACCCCAGGAATTGGAACATCTGAGAACTGTATTTCGAAAAAATGGGTACTCAGAGTGGCAGATTCAACGTGCTCTCCGCCCAACCACTGCAGCACAACCTGTTGAGATGGATGAAGTCACGAGGGAGGAGGTAGGCACTGCATTTATTCCATACACAGGCGCACTCTCGGGGAAAATCGCCCGCATTCTGAAGAAACACCGGGTCGGAACTGTGTTTTGTCCTCCAAATAAAACTCGTGCACTGGTGGGGAGCGCCAAAGATGACCTCGGTTTGAGGATGGCCGGCGTGTACCAGATTCCGTGTCAATGTGGCAAGTCGTATATTGGTCAGACGATGCGTACCGTCGAGGATCGATGCCGTGAACACCAGAGGCACACTCGACTGATGTATCCGAGCAAGTCGGCGGTCGCTGAACATTGTTTGTCGGAAAATCACGCCATGGAGTATGACCGCACGAGGATTCTGGTACAGACGTCGAGATACTGGGACAGCGTTGTTAGAGAGGCCATCGAAATTCGCACCAATGACGACCTCATAAACCGGGACTGTGGCTATAATCTTAGCAAGGCTTGGGAACCAGCGATCGGGTTAATCAAGAGTAAATCGAGCAGACGTATAGTTGTGACGACCACGGCGGACAGAGCCATCACACCGACGTCATCTCAGACGCCGTCGCAATCTGTTCCACCGCGCGACCGTGGCGCTGGGCGCGGACGGCGGAGGGAGCGCGCCGCGGGCGGAGGGTATTTAAATCGGCCGCCGTCGCGACCGAACCCAGTTCCTCTGAGCAGCCATAGCGTACGGATCTCCGTGCCGGTACGTTCACAGGAGCTCAGTCCGTCAGTTCACCTGATGATGGCGACATGTTTGATCGCCGAAATATTGTGCCCGTTGGACACTATAGACCGGCAGCATACCCGTGGATATTTTGATTAGTCACTTCGTTTGTTCGGCATTTAATTCTTGATCAATAGTCTTGATTGTTTCATCTGAATACTGCCGTCTGGTTCTCAAACTGATTAAAATGTGGTAAAGAGTTTTTATCTGTTATTCAAATATGTAAACAGGGATTGAATTGTTTATTTGCAACCTACTTGGTAAATCATTACCGCCTCTCATAAACAAATGAAATATTAAATTTTCCTCTGTCAAGCAATGTTTTTTGCAGGACAAAATTTTCGTCTTTGTCTATTACCTTTTTTTCTTTATTGTTATTTGTATACCTGTACAAATCAGGCAGGCTGGCAGCGGCACACTACGCCGCTCTTCAGCCATAATGTTCACAAAAGCATAAGAACGAAGAATGATAATGAACATAGTGACGGACAAAAGAGAGAGGTCACAGAGACACAAAAAACACGGAGTCGTTCACATGTGACGATAACAACACTGAAAACACGTTGACACGGCGCACAGAACACTGATGAATCCGACGGCACAAGTGAACGGAGTAGCGGGATGGCGGACACCAAAAACACTAAACGTCGTCACACACACGAGACACAGAAGGCGATGATCTCCAGCGCGCGAAAGTTCACTATGCGTGTGCGAGTCCGGGGACCTGCCAAGAGAGGAGGAGGAGAAAGGGGAGTGGGAGAGCGAGAGGGGAGAGCAGGGATGCCACGGGCAGTGGAGAGAGGGGGGTGGGAGGAAGGGGTAGGGGAAGCCCGGGGGAAGAGCGGTGGAGGGAGGGGACGGTGGAAAAGGAAAGAGAACGGAAGAGAAGAGAAGGGAGGGAGGGTGCCTAAAGAAAAGGACACCGGAAGTGGGGGGTGGGGCAGGATCAAAGTTGATAGGAGGGGTAGATGGAGGGGACGAGGACATCATCAGGGAGGGGGAGCTGGCGGAAGCCCCCTTGGGAGAGGGTAAGGAGGGTGGAGAGATGGAGACCGGGTGGGACGTGGGAATACGGCCGCGGCAGCGGGCGGGGGTGAGAGAGGATCGGGGAGATAAGCGGGTGAGGAGGATCGAGTTTACGGGAGGTGTACAGGATCCGTATCCTTTCCAGGAAAAGGAGGAGGTGAGGGAAGGGGATGAGATCGTACAGGATTCGCGTAGGGGAGGGGAGACGGATGCGATAGGCGAGGCGGAGAGCATGGCGTTCAAGGATTTGGAGGGATTTATAAAAGGTAGGGGGGGCTATTACCTTTACTTAAAAATTGACATAAATGTTTCTCACATCCACGCGTACTGTATGAGAACGCGTGTTGTAAATTTGTTCAAACGCAGTAGGCGTTTGTGGAGTGGTAGGATTTAATTTTGTTTCCTCCACCGTTTCACGAAAATGTGAAATTAATGCAGAGCCATAGCTTATTGTTTCAGCTACTTCGTAGTTTCTTGCGTATTCCTTGAGCTCGCGGCGCGCGAGTCAAATATCTCGTGATCGTTCGAACATGCTCGATACTGTATGGAGCGCTGCGGCGAATCGGGGAATATCGAGCCTGTCCGAATGCGAATATCGTTTTTCCAGCCCTAGTGAATACACTACACCATGACGTCACTATGCTGTGAATCGAACGTGAATAATACACCTTGTTTTAATTCAGATTTTGGAACTTTTCTTGTGGAAACATTTTCCGTTTTTGAAGAGGTGGGACACTGTTCTGGTCGGAGGACGCATTGGCTATCGATGTATTGTATGTGTCGTAATGTCGTTCGATAAGAAATTTTGAAAATATGGCGTGGTGATGTTTTGGACATGTGACAATGAAAATTTGCTGCTGTGTAGAAGTTATAAGCCGTTACGTCAGTTTGAGTTCCTTTACAAAAGTAAGTTCCTTGCGTATCTTTTCTGGTTGAGGTATTTGGGCATGTCAGATTGTGAAGTGCTCCAGTAGAGGATTGGTTATGGCTGTATGAAAATTAATGATTATGGAAAGAGCTGCTTTTCCTGTAGGAGACCATATGATTTGCAGATAGGAAAATATGAATCAGTTTTGAACACTACCAATTCTCAAATACATCTGCAGTATAATTTGCTTCTTCACATGAAAATATGTCGACTGTTTTGAAGAGGTACTCATTGCTTGTGAACACATGTTGTATAGCCGTAGTGTTTTACATAATGTTGATGTGTAGATATCGTTATCGTACAGATTGTTATTTACTAACTGCGTTGTCTTATTTCCAAGTTTCCTTAATTGATCTCGTACAATGTTTTACGGTTTCAGGACAGTACTCGTGTCTGCCACGTGTGTCTATACGATTATTACCTCAAATTACTGGCACGTAGTGTTAGTGTAGTATGATACAGAAAGGAACTATAGGCGATTTCGCCTTCCACCCATGTTATCATTCTCATCTCTTAGGATTCCCCTGTGTAGGTGAAGCTGTAAAATTTAGTTTCCATCCTTTATGCTGTTTCTGTAGACTTTCATGAAGTGTTTTTCCTAAAAAGTGACTCGTATTCTGTTATGACGGTAAGACTGCTCATGCACTAGACTGGTGCAAACAACAGAAGGATACTTATCACGCTTCCCCAAGTCGAATTTTACGCTCTTGTATATCAGAATACCTAGACAAGGGCACAAAGGAGTTTTACAGGGTAAGGTCTGCCATGACTTTATTGTTTGTTTTCCTTGTAGAGAATTCTCTTTGAATCCCAACATCACTGCAACTGGTAATAGTTACCTATGTTATGCCTCCTCCCGTGTTTTAACCTTCTGCAAAACATATATACATGTTTTGGTACCTTATAGGTACCAATAACATCATCTTAATTTATCTTACAGTAATGATAATGTATGAGAGCCTTAAACATGGAACAGATGTTGCCAATGACAAAAACAGGTGTTGCCAATGCTACATATCAAGTTCATACAAAACCAGCTTTATTTGGTTATTCACAAATGTTTCCTTCTCTGAATCAAACTGTCACCAATCTATAGTGAATTCAATTGACACGTAAACCTGTCGGTTACTGTTATTGAGGACTAAATTTATTAAAACGTTTTCCTTAATAGGAAGTTGTTTGTTGTTTTGAAGACTGATTGCATTCAACTCTTCATGCTATTCTCTCATCGGGTCGACAGAAGCGTCCGATCCCACGCTTCGGCTTTGACCCGTGACATAGGGGTGTTGTCGTGCGCGACGTATTGACGGCGCGGAGTTTGGTTTGAGTGTGGCTGTCTCCAGTTCTGTTTTATCTTATTTTGTTTACTTTTCTGATCTGTTTGTTCTATCTCGTGAGATTTTTTTTAAAATTTAAAAATGCTTATTACTTATTTTAATTATTTGTTTCCTCCAATTTCTGTTTTAGTTTATTATATTTATCTTTCTGATCTGTTCGTTCTATCACGTGAGATTTTTTTAAAAAAAAGACAAAAAACACTAATCAGCTACTGAATCATCTTTATCTTCTATGGGTTGCAGGGGTTACGACCCCTGGGGAGGTGGGTGGGTATTCATGCATGGCTGTCTTCACTTACACGTTGTAGCTACGCAAGGCATCTAAATTTGTTGATATTTAGTTTGCCCCCCCCTCCCCCACCCAAAACACCCCATTTCCCGCGCTTATCCCGTTAGTGTCATTAGGCTTCTTGTGAAAAGTGTGTTTGTTTGTTTTTGTTTCCGCCATATTTGTGACGTCATGGGTCAAAGCAGACGGGCGGGATCGGACGCTTCCGTATTTCCCTCTCATCAGCTGCACTGTTGTTTTCCCAGACAGTGTCCTCAGGATTTATATGTAGTCCTAAAGGCATTGTAGCAGATGTGCAATTGACAGAATATCTTTATCTTCTAAGATTCCCTGGGCTACCTACAGACCATTCACCAAATACCCCAAGCAGGTAAAGCAATACAAAACATACAGGACACATGTTATATACTCTTAACATCAGGGTAAGGAAGTAATAGTCTGCTGAGTATCTTGCCATGTGAAGATACTGGGAAATGAGCAAGCAGACACAACAAGGGATGCATGCAAGGGAAGTAAGGTACTTCCCTGTGCTATACCCATAAGTGCTATTACGTTGTTGAGGAAGAAAGTTAGGTGCAAGGAGAATGTGTGCTTGAGGTAGAAAATAACAAATTAAGGCTGGTGAAGCCCACAGTTTTGCAATGGAAAACATGATTCCAGGCTCGCAGATAGGAAGAAGTGGCTGCAACATGACAGAAAAGGACATCAACCTTAGACACAGAAGACCTTCTCCAGCAGGGTCACCCACCAGTGTGTAGTGCTTACAGTGTACCTATGTCAGAGCACCATCTCGTACTTTTTTGCATTTAACATTCTGATATAAGGACAGCAATTATTCTTGATTATGATTTGTCCACTGTTTTAAGTAACAATGAGGCAACTTGTTTGTTTTCTCAGGACCCCTTCTCAAACTATAAGGCAGGTTATTTTAATGTATCTCGGAGTGGCTGGTTCACTTCATTTGTCAGTGATCAAGCCATATGTAACTATCTGAATCAGATTTACAATTTTGACTGTGTCCATGTCTCCTTTAATACATATTGTGAAACTGAGATTTGGGTTTTTATTTAAGCAGTCTTAATATCCATGAATAGTACTGCTACCCAATATTTACTTCTCACAGTGGTTGGTTTGTATGCGGTCAGCGAGCCACATTGACCAGGGAATAATTTTTAGCACTTCCATAAGGTAATTCTCATTTTATTTAGTATTTCATGTCATGGTGGTATTCTAGTTTTGTTTCAGTGTGAGGAAAGGACATGAATGTGTATGTAACATACTAATCCTTGCACATTTTTATTACCTGTTTTAATGCATTGATAAGAAACCATGGTCTTCTTTCTGACTGCAAACAATCTTTCAAGTTTGTATTAGGTTGGTGCGTAAGTTCGTAGTGGTTTTGTTTTGCATGTTGATATTCCAGCTGCTGTGGGTTTATTTATTGTCATTTTTATTTGTAGTTTATTGTTGCTACTTGAGTTTACATATTCTCATTTTGTCATTTGGAAATAGTGAATGGGGTGGAACTAGAAAAATGAGTGTCAAGTGGAGAAATCGGAACATTTCTGACATATTATGTTCCTAGAGCTCAGTAGAGGGGTGACAGCAGCAGAGGCAGCCAGAGACATTTGCTTCATTATGGGGATAATGCCATGGGACAGAGCATGGCAAACCCCCCAGGGGGTTCACAACTCTTTTGTGGACACGTGCGTAGCGAGCACGGGACCCCGAGCTAATGTGGCCCTCCTTCCTTTCCGGGCTGCATACCTTCCCTTTCCTCATCCCTCCCCCTCCCCCATCTTCGCCCCCCCCCCCCCCATCTCTGGCTCTTTCCTTCCCTTTCTCCCCCTCTGGGAGTATGGTTTGTGCCTACGTCCGGAGACGGACGCTCTAAACTGTTACAAATTCCTTGCTTTCTATACTTGCAAGTCTTCGTCCTTCCTGTGTCCTTCTCTTTTCCTTCCCGCTTCTCTCTGCACTTTTCTCCGCTGCGGCGATTGAGACCCCTCTTCTCTTTTTTCCTTTCCCTTTCTCTTTTTTCCTCCCTGTGCGTGTCTGAAGGCCGACCCACACACTTCCATGCGTAGCCGGTGACGGGGGTAACGTGTAATTCCCTGCCCCGGGTAGACAGATAGGACACGTACGTACCCCCTGGTAACGGCCAGGCCCAGGGAGGGGTGATTACCTGTGCTGATACCTTCCGAAAGTGCCGATTGGTCCCTCCGTCCGTTTGTCGGGAGGTGTGACCTGAGGTGTGAACAATCACCTAAGGCGGGAGTGCCCTCAGTGAGGGCCCCCACAAGGGAGGAGCGCGCCATCGGAGACGCTGGTAATCATGGGGGATTCTTCCGCAATGGTTTCCTCACCTTCCACTATGTCTGCTCACAAACGAAAGTTCACTGAGTCTCAGCCACAGACAGTTCTTCCATCGTTGCCACAGTTCCTTGTTGTTTCTCGGTCTGACGAAGGTCACGACTTCTCCACGGTCAACCCTTTCATTATTCAGAAAGGTGTCGACGCAATTGCAGGTCCTGTAAAGTCTTGTTCCAGATTACGGAATGGCACCCTGTTGTTAGAAACAGTCAGTGCCCTCCAGGCACAAAAATTGCTGCGTACTTCTCTGCTCCACACCTTCCCTGTCCGGGTGGAACCGCACCATACCTTAAATTCCTCGCGTGGAGTCGTTTATACACGCTCCCTCGATGGATTGTCTGACGAAGAAATTCAGCACTACCTGTCTGACCAGGGCGTAACGGCTGTTCATAGAGTTATGAAAAGGGTTGACATGAACATCATTCCAACCCGCACTGTCTTCTTGACATTTGACAAAGTTCAACTCCCATCGAAAATCAAAGCAGGCTATGAAATAATTTCCGTTCGCCCTTATGTCCCAAACCCTACGCGTTGCTATCGGTGTCAGCGGTTCAATCACACCAACCAGTCCTGTTCCAATCCGCCCAAATGTGTTACGTGTGGCAAGGATGCCCATGAGGGTGCTTGTCCAACTCCATCCCCTCGCTGCATCAACTGTATCTGTGACCACGCTGCTTCCTCTCGAGATTGCCCCATTTTTAAGGACGAAAAGCTCATCCAGGAAATAAGAGTGAAGGAAAAGGTGTCGACCTTTGCTGCTCGAAAATTATTCGCCAGTCGACAGCCCACCGTGCCTCAGGCAGGAAAATACAGCACTGTCCTTGCTTCTCCTCGGCCAACAAAGGAGGCGGCCACGCAGACTTGCGACCTCACTTTTAGTGCCACGGTCGTCAGATCGGCCAGCGCAAAGATCGCCCGTTCAACCTCACCACTTTCTCCTGTCCACTCTATGGCTCACCCTTCATCGGGTTCTACTAAATCTCGAGCCCCAAAGTCCGTCACCAAGCCTTCCAAAAAAGAGCATACTCATGAAGAGTTTTTACGTACTGCAACTTCCCAACCATCGGTTCCTCCTTCATCTAAACATCATACTTCTAAGAAGGCTACAAAGAAACCCAGTTCCTCTCCTTCTCCGCCAAGGCGTGTCCCATCTACAGCACCACCTGGTGGAAATCGCCCTCGGCCGTCTTCTGTGTCGCCGAGGCGCACTGCTGGTGGCCGGTCAACCGGTCGATCGCTGGTGGCAGGAGCTGCTCCTGACCAACCTATGGATCAGGATCTTCTGCCTTCGGCTGAATGCCATTCCATGCTGTCGGTCGCTAGCTCCGAGCAGTCTTTGAGTTGATAGCACCTTTGGTCACATTCCTCCATTTTCTGTTCACCCCATGTCCATTATCCACTAGAATATCCGCGGCATTCGAGCCAATAGGGATGAATTGTCGATCCTCTTACGATCCTACTCGCCGGTCATCTTCTGTCTTCAGGAAACAGTTGCGTCCCCATGACCGCTTTGTTCTCCCTCATTTTCAGTCCGTCCGATATGATCTCCCCTCTGTTGAAGGCACTCCAGCCCATGGAGGACTCATGATTCTTCTCCATGATACTCTCCATTATCACCCAATCCCCTTAAACACTTCCTTCCAAGCTGTCGCCGTCCGTCTTTCCCTTTCCGGATACACGTTCTCCCTTTGTACTGTATACATTCCATCGTCCACACCAATGGCACGAGCTGATCTCCTTCATCTTCTTGGTCAGCTTCCACCCCCCTATTTGCTGGTTGGGGACTTCAGTGCCCACCACCCGCTTTGGGGATCTCCACATCCTTGTCCACGTGGCTCCCTATTGCTAGACGTCTTCCACCAAGCGGATCTAGTTTGCCTCCACACTGGGGTCCCTACATTTTTGTCTGCCTCCACGACAAATTTATCTCATTTGGACCTTGCGGTCGGTACTGTTCCGCTGGCTCGGCGCTTCGAATGGTTCGCCCTTGATGATACACACTCGAGTGACCACTTTCCATGTGTCCTTAGACTGCAGCCTCAACTGCCATATATGCGTCCGAGACGCTGGAAGTTTGCCCAGGCCGACTGGACACTTTTTTCGTCTCTAGCGACCTTCGATGACCGTCACTTTCCCAGCGTTGACGATGAGGTCACACACGTTACCGACGTTATTCTTACAGCTGCGGAACGTTCAATACCACGCACCTCCGAATTGCCCCGGCGCCCCCCAGTTCCTTGGTGGAACGAGGCATGCCGTGACGCAATACGCGAGCGGCGACGTGCTCTCCGCGTTTTCCGCCACCATCCTACTTTGGCCAACTGTATCCGCTATAAGCAGTTCCGTGCGCGATGCCGTCGCGTCATCCGCGATAGCAAGAAGGCAAGCTGGAAATTCTTTATTAGCTCATTTAACACCTTCACTCCCTCCTCGGAAGTTTGGAGTCGGCTTCGACGGTTCTCAGGCGCGCCTAGTTTCTCCCCGGTCTCTGGGCTCACTGTCGCGCATGATACATTCGTGGACCCCGTCGCAATCTCTAACTCGTTGGGTCAGCACTTTGCTGAGATTTCGAGCTCTTCCAATTACCCGCCAGCGTTTCTCCCGAAGAAACGTGCAGCGGAAGTGCGACCTCTTGCTTTCTCCTCTCAAAATTGCGAAAGCTATAATACTGTTTTCTCCATGCGGGAACTCCAACATGCACTCTCTTCTTCTCGCTCCTCCGCCCCAGGACCGGATGGTATCCACGTCCAAATGTTGCTGCATTTATCAACCCATTGTCTGCATTACCTCCTTCGCCTTTATAATCGAATTTGGACCGACAGTACTTTTCCCAGACGATGGCGGGAAGCTATCGTCGTTCCCGTTCCGAAACCTGGAAAGGACAAACATCTCCCCTCTAGCTATCGCCCCATTTCTCTCACAAGTAGTGTCTGTAAGGTTTTGGAGCGTGTGGTGAATTACCGTCTAGCGTGGTGGCTGGAGTCCCGCAGTCTTTTAACACCTGCCCAATGCGCATTCCGACATCATCGTTCTGCCGTTGACCATCTTGTTGCTCTCTCCACTTATATCATGAACAATTTTCTCCGGAAACGCCAAACAGTAGCAATATTTTTTGATCTGGAGAGAGCATACGATACCTGTTGGATGACGGGCATCCTCCGCACACTGTTCTCTTGGGGCTTTCGAGGTCGGCTGCCCCTTTTTCTTCGCGAATTTATGGCAGAGCGCACATTTAGGGTGCGGGTGAACACTACTCTCTCCCGTACTTTCTCCCAAGAAAACGGGGTACCCCAGGGCTCCGTGCTGAGTGTTGTACTGTTTGCCATTGCCATCAATCCAATTATGGATTGTCTCCTTCCTGATGTCTCGGGCTCCCTCTTTGTGGACGATTTTGCGATCTACTACAGCTCTCAACGGACCAGCCTTCTTGAACGGTGTCTTCAAGGATGTCTCGATCGCCTCCACTCTTGGAGCATCAAAACTGGCTTCTGTTTCTCTCCCTGTAAGACCGTTTTTGTTAATTTTTGGCGACGTAAGGAGTTTCTTCCACCCTCCTTACATCTAGGACCTGTCAACCTTCCGTTTTCAGACGTCGCTAAATTCTTGGGTCTTATGTTTGACAGAAAACTCTGCTGGTCCTCCCACATTTCGTATCTTTCGGCTCGCTGTCTGCGATCCCTCAACACCCTTCGTGTCCTGAATGGTACCTCCTGGGGAGCGGACCGAGTGGTCCTTCTCCGCCTCTGTCGCGCCTTAGTGCGCTCGAAATTGGACTATGGAAGCATAGTCTACTCCTCTGCTCGGCCGTCTATTCTTCGGCGTCTCGACTCTATCCACCACCATGGATTACGTTTAGTGTCTGGAGCTTTTTACACCAGCTCTGTGGAAAGTCTTTATGCTGAGACTGCTGAACCTCCGCTGTCCAATCGGCGAGCAGTCCTTCTGAGTCGTTATGCCAGCCATCTGTCATCCATGCCTGCTAATCCAGCCCATGATATATTTTTCGACGCCTCCTTTGATGTAGGGTATGCAGGCCGCCCCTCCTCCCTACTACCACCGGGAGTCCGCTTCCGTCAACTGCTCCATTCTCTTCCCTTCTGCTTTCCTAAAACCTTCTTGACAACTTGGGGTACAGCACCGCCTTGGCTCCGTCCCCGGATCTGCCTGCTCCGTGACCTTTGTCGATTTCCCAAGGATGGTACCCCTTCACTTGTTTATCGTCGGGCATTTGCTGCTCTCTGTGCACAAATGACGGAAGCCACATTTATTTACACCGATGGCTCAAAAACGTCGTTAGGTGTAGGGAGTGCCTATGATGTTGGCGACACCCCAAATCACTTTCGGCTTCCCGACCAGTGTTCGGTCTATACTGCGGAGCTTTACGCTGTTCTCCAGGCTGTCCACTACATCCGCCGCCATCAGCGGATACAGTACGTTATCTGCTCCGATTCTCTCAGCTCTCTCCTCAGTCTACAAGCTCTTTACCCTGTGCACCCTCTGGTCCACCGGATTCAGGACTGTCTGCGCTTGCTCCACCTGGGGGGCGTCTCGGTGGCGTTCCTCTGGCTCCCGGGACCCGTTGGTATCTGCAGAAATGAGGCGGCCGATATTGCAGCCAAGGCTGCAGTCTCTCTTCTTCGGCCAGCAATTCAATCGCTTCCCGTCGCCGATCTCCGGAACGTTTTAAGTCGTCGTGTTGTTCATTTGTGGCGCGCGCACTGGTCGACACTTCCCCAAAATAAATTGCGGGACATAAAAACTCTTCCTTGTGCTTGGACCTCTTCCTCCTGAACGTGTCGTCGGGAGGAGGTAATTTTAACTAGACTCCGGATAGGGCACTGTCTTTTTAGCCATCGACATCTTTTAAGCGGCGATCCTCTCCCACTCTGTCCCCACTGCTCTCAGTTGTAGACGGTAAGACACCTTTTAATTGAGTGCCTCTATTTTACTCCGTTACGCGCCCGTCTACAGCTGTCACCTGATATATCGTCAATTTTAGCAGATGACACGCGATCGGTCGATCGCGTTCTAGAGTTCATTCGTGCCAGTGAAATGACGTCAGTCATTTGAAGTTTTTTTTGGGGTACCCAACCCCTTTCTGTAATGGATTTTTAAGCCTTCCTTCTGCTTTTAGTTTCTCCAATTTTATGACTTTCGTTCCCACTGCTGCTGGTTTCTATTTTAGGTTTTTTACTGTTTCTTAAGTCCCGGACCGGGTGCTAATGACCTTAGCAGTTTTGCGCCCTAAAACCACAAAAAAAAAAAAAGGGCATGGCAAGAAAATAGTTTTCTCATTGTCAGTAGGATCACTTTGAGATTAGTGACTCTCCACTTTCACGAAGACCTTTAGGGTTTGATGAAGATTGTGTAAACACATTAATCCCAATGATCCACATCAGTGTACTCAAGAACTGGCAGATGTGAAGAACTGCGGTCATTTCACCACCGTGCAACATTTGCATGCAATAGGGAAGGTTCAAAAGTCGGGCTTATGGGTACCATGTGCTCCGAGCCAAAATCATAAAAACCAGCATGTGCCATATGTGCATGTCTGCAACTGGTTCATGAACAACACTGACTATTCCCATCCTGTATTGTCACTGGTGATGAGACAGTGTCTCTTTATGCGAACATAAGAGAAAGAAAGGAATGGTTGATGCGTGCATCCACAAAAGATAATGATATGCATTCATGGCAAACGTTTACTGTATGGTGTGCTATGAATTGTTTCCCCGAGGTGTAACCATCACTGCTCTCATTTATTATCCACAACTGAGTAGTCTTGAAGTTGTACTGCAAGAACAATGACCAAAAAGACTGTATGAAGTGAACCTACTCCACAATAATGCCTGCCCGCATTCTGCTAGACTGACAAAAAGCACTATACAGAAGTTCATTTGGAAAGTCAGACTGCACTTAGGCCTACCTTATTCACCTGATCGTGCGCCCTCAGATTTCACCTTTTTCACTTTCTTTCGAACAACCTTCCGGGAACTTCCTTTCCGGGTGAAAATGCGCTGTGAACATGGCTTGATGACTCCTTTGCTTCAAAATCACACGATTTCTACAGTTACACAATCGAAAAGTTACCCCAACCTTGGAAGTCTTTTCTAAACAGTGAAGGATAATATATTATTGGTGACTAAAGTCTATGTTGTGTGTATCTGCTGTGTGTTGTAAATTTAGGGAAAACTGCTGTGAACTTGTGCCCCCAGTAAGATTGATTATGAGGAAAAACTTTATTTTTGCATAGTATTTAATTTATATTCCGCGATTTATATTCTATTTCATTGAGTGCCCTGAAATCATCATCATCAAAAACTTCACCATATTAATGTAATAATTCGCCAAAATAGAGGGCAGATTCCCACTTAAATTTGCTTCTAAGCTCTCATCGCAATATAAAATGCACTCAGTTAACATGTGCAGTATAGTGATTTGTATGCCACAGGCATTGCAAACTGGGAGGTGATCTTACCTGTGTCTGAAGCCATGTATTAGGGAACAGTCCTCCATTTGGAGGCAGCTCAGGTATACTTCATCCTGTCAGACTGACTAGTAAAATGTGTGCAACAACCAAATAATTGTCTTAATCAAGTCAGTTTATTGTCCCTCATTGTCAGCCACTCCCCTTCCCCACAGTTACAAAACTGAACAGCAAAATGATAGCACGCAGTTGAATGGCACATTGTTTCGTGT
Source organism: Schistocerca cancellata (assembly GCF_023864275.1). NCBI lineage: Eukaryota > Metazoa > Arthropoda > Insecta > Orthoptera > Acrididae > Schistocerca > Schistocerca cancellata. The sequence goes on from NC_064626.1 coordinate 179,105,534, forward strand.
CATGTTTGCAGCAGGTCTCCTTGGCTGCTTAGTTTCCTTGCTCAGTTTCCCAGATTCCCTTATGCCTTGGTAACCAGCAGGATGGTGGGTGTCCAATTTGTTTTGTGTCTCCTTCCCATGGGTCCATTTGTTGCAATGCTGGTATGGCACCAATGGAACTGGAGCAAATGAAGTTTTGCTTTGCAAATACCTCATCTGCTCTATTGTCTTTAAGATTCCATATAACTCTGCAGTAAATATTAAACCTTGAGTACACGATGGTCTGGGAACATAACTGAACAGTTCAGGGGAATCTCCTTGCCTCAGTGTACATATTTTGAAATCCTGATAGCTCTCTGAAATATTGTAAAACAAAGATTTACAGGTTAAATGTGGAATGCAAGTCTTTCTTAAAATTTGTCATGTCTAAAATAATTCTGAACCTCCTGGGAAGATATGGTGGAGATCTGCTCCAACCTCGGTATAAAACTTTAAAATTAGCCACACTTGCTTCTAAAAGGAGCCTGATTATCAAACACTTGGATCACAAGACGCAAAAGAATTAAAGATATTAGCTGCCAGTGGTCATTGATTTGTATCAACGGGGCAAGTTGAAAATCTTTGCTGAACTGGGATTAGAACCTGGGTCTCCTGCTTACTAGGTTAATGCACTGACCACAATGCCATCTGGTCACAGTGGTAACCACAACTTTCACGATCTATCCAATCGTGCCTCCTGTCAGACCGAAAGTCTTAACCTTATACCACACACTATTGTTATAGTGCCCCTACCCGTTAGCCTCATTACTTGCAGCATCCGCCAATTCCTGGAAGATTTCAAGTGTGGTATGTGCCTGCACTGAAGAGGTCATTGGTTGTCATCACCTATAAACTGTCTGCTCCGATAGCTGAGTGGTCAACATGATGGATTGCCATCCTATGGGCCCAGGTTCGATTCCTGGCTGGGTCGGAGATTTTCTCCACTCAGGGACTGGGTGTTGTGTTGTCTACTTCATCATTTCATTCCCATCCAACCCGCAGGTCGCCCAATGTGGCATAGAATGTAATAAGACCTGCACCAAGGTGGCAGGACCTGATTCGCAAGGGGAGCCTCCCGGCCAATGACTCCAAACACTCATTTCCATTTCATCACCTACAAACTTGTATCACAGTTACTGGAATACTGTAATACAGATTCCCTGTTTCATTTGATAAAGAGGGAACCTTGCGGTATAAAAATGTTCCTGTATTCCCTAGGTGGGAGGCTACAACAGAAATTCTGAAAAACCACAATTGACAGTTCCACTCAAAGCATAACTTTGTGTGTGTGTGTTTGTTTGTTTTAGTGTAAATTAGTGAAGATGTGAGTGGAGAGTAAACAGAGATGTAAGTGGAAGGGAAGGGATTAGGAGCTGTAGTTCAAATTTGGGAGGTGGGGGGAGTAACGATTATAGGAAAGAAACTAAGAGGAGATGGTGGAAACACATTTTTAAATATCATGCCAAATTATTAATTACATAAATAAGGTAATTTAGCATTAATACAGCTTTTGTAGCCACGATTCTGATTGTGTGTTTGACTTCCTAAAATTTTCGTTGTTTATTTCCAAGTAGAGAGAAAAAGTTTCAAAGTTCTCTCAAAAGTCGATAAATGCAGAGATAGAAGTTAAAAATTTTGTTAATATACACATTCAAATTGGTTTTTCCTTTTTTAACACTAATTACAAAGATTTTGATAAGCAGAAATGCAAAACACCAACAAATGGCATTGAAATACAACACAAAATATTGACTACAACAATTCTAAACTGGAAATTTAATGTCCACTTTCAACAATGTTCTTACAAAACTTTTCTGCAACTTCTGATATGTTAAAAAGCTTTGTAAGTTTAAAGCATAGTTTTTCTTTTCCTTGCTGACTATGTTCTTTTTTTCCTAGGTGACTGTTTTCCATACTTCCTATCTGCAGTTTCTGGATTTCCATACCTCATCCTGTACATGACTTCCATTCTTTGCATCTTATACTGAGAACAAGATCCTCTTCTTAGACTTTTCATCACTCGCTGAGCAGTTATTCTGAAAGGTACCTTAGATTGTAGGGATTTTAGTGGAGTTGACTTGAGAGCCTTTGCTTCCCAATCTTTATTTAATATTTTGGCAACACCGTGTAGTTGCAGTATTTTATAGTATTCCATCATTGAAAGAATATCTTCCTTTTTGTGGTATCTTCATCCACTCTACCAAACACACCTTTGACCGTGAAAAGGAAGATAATATATGAGCTTATTAGTTTTTCTGCTTTCTTCCAAAAATAATATATGAGCTTATTAGTTTTTTCTGCTTTCTTCCATGTAGGCCTTTAGTATGAACATCATTACAGTATTTTTATGTTGACTGGTACAGGAGTCCTCAAAGCTTCTAAGCTAATCCAATAGAGCAGAGGCTACTTGGTTGCACCTTTCAGGTGTTTCAAGCCATGTCTTTCCCTTGTCTGTGCTTGGGAATGAGTCTTAATACACAAATTGTGTAATCCAACCTACTGAGAGCTTTGGTATCGACTGATACTGTTGTACATCAAAGCACACTTTAATCACATTTGGATTTTTCTCTTTTGTTATTGGACAGAACTTTTTTGCATGAAGTTTGTACAACCTATGGTTTGTTAATAATTGATACTTTTTCTCCAGATCTTGTTACTGTTGAGACTCTGTCTTGGGACATCCTGGTTTTGCTTGAAATGCTGTGGCATGTGCAGGTACTGTCTGGCCATTTTTTTCCTTATGCTGTACTTTGTTGACACGATCCTTCCTTTTTGCTTCTTTCTTCATATTCCTTCCCCCATCGGAGCCGGCTTGAGCTGTGCAATAAACAGAAGTTAATGTTGTATAAACCAATTTATTTCTGTTGTTGGTTCTGGCAGCAGTTGTCATTGACAGTGATGTTGTACATTGTTATCTTTGGGAGGGGGGGGGGGGGGTGTACTCTTCTGTGGGGGTGTGGGTGGTCATATGTGTTATAATAATTAGTGGTCATTTAAGAGTGTGTAGTTTGCTGTGTTGATTTGATCATTTATGAATTATTTATTTTCTGTTGTGTTTTTCTGAGTGTGGTAATTTTCTTTTACGGTGAGGTGTTTCCCCCCCCCCCCCCCCCATATGATTTCCATGTGTGTGTTCCTGGTGGTAATTTTATGTTGGTGTAAGTGTAAAATTCAAATGATTTGCTCTCCGCTTCTATGCTCTTACATTTCCTTTGTATCTAGTGTCAAATGTTCTCCTGGTATGAACCATTCGTCTTTTGTCATATCTATTACATTTCAGTTGCTATAATTCTGATTTGTGATAGAGATCAATTTCTTGTATTATTTCTGGAAAGTACTTTTGAATTGAATTGCTGGTTTGGTGAGCTATTTTGTATCTTGTTTTTAGAAAATATTGGACATTCTATTGGTGCATTTGTGGTTGTACATCAGTATGTACTGTGTGCACCAATAACAAAATCAAGAAAGAAAAGACCAAACACCCAGCTGTCACCAACACAAGGACAGAACGACACACAAACAGACACACAAGAAACAGGAGCAACACAAACTGAGAAAGAAACAAAAACCCAAGGTGGTGCCCAATGACATGCAGCCACACACACACAGAATATCTATTTATTTATGTATTTATTTATTTATTTAATTTTTTATATAATAGCAAGTCATAAAAATAGCTGGGCAAACCAATAATTCAGTTCAGAAGTACTTTCAAAAAGGAGTAGGAAAAACTGATCTACATGGGAAGTCAAGAATATACCAACTGAAATGTAATACATGTGATGGGAGATACATAGGTCAAACCAGGACATCATATGGCACTGAATGTAAAGAACATGTAAGAGAATGGAAGTAGAGGACAAATCATTCAACTTTTGCTGAACACTTACACCAACACTAACATAAAATTATCACCAGAGACACAGACATGAAATACAAATTCGGTTTTACAGAGAGTAGTCATCGGCATTGGCCCTTACTTAGCTTGCGTTTATTGTGAATATCTCCCCCAGTGCAAATTCCCAAGCAACTGGAAAAAGTGCAAGTTATTCCCATATACGTTAAAAAAAGAAAAAAAAATAGTCGTTCTGGTGGTCTTCAGTCCAAAGATTGGTTTGACGCAATCCTCCTTGCTACTTAATTCTGTGCAAGCCTTCTCATCTCCACATAAGTACTGCAACTTACATCTTTCCTGTATTTATCTCTTGGTCTTCTGGTACAGCCGCCCCTTTCCCCTGTCCCTCCAGAACTAAATTGGTGATCCCTTGATGTCTCGGAAAGTATCCTATCAACTGATCCCTCCTTCTAGTTGTGCTGCAAATTTGTTTTATTCCCAGTTCTATTCAGTACCTCCCTAATAGTTACGTGTCCTACCCATTGAATCTGTAGCATTCTTTTGTAGCACCACATTTCAAAAACTTCCATTCTGTTCTTGTTGAAACTGTTTATCATCAATGTTTCATTTCCATACATTCCTACACTCCATACAAATACTTTCAGAAAAGACTTCCTAACACTTAAATCTGTATTTGATGTTTCTTCATAAGTGCTTTTCTTACCGTTGTCAGTCCACATTTTGTATTCTCTCTGATTTGGCTATCATCAGTTATTCTGCTGCCCAAATAACAAAAGTCATCTAGTATTTTCAGAGTCTTGTTTTCTAATCTAATTCCATAACACGATTTAATTTGACTACATTCCATTATCCTTGTTTTCCTTTTGTTGATGTTCATCTTACAGCCTCTTTCAACATACTGTACATTCTATTCAACTTCTCTTCCAAGTCCTTCGGTGTCTCTGACAGAATTGCTCGTGGTCTAGTGGCAAGCGTTGCTACCTCTAGATCATGGGCTCCCAGGTTCAATTCCACTTAGGTCGGGGATTTTTTCCACCTGGGAACTGGGTGTTTGTATTGTTCTCATCATCATTTGGGAAGTGATGAGATTGCAACTGGAAAGATAGGGAACTTGTACGGGCGCTGATGACCATGATGTTGAGTGCCCCACAAACCAGAATCATCATCTGACAGAATTACAATGTCATTGGCAAACCTCAAAGTTTTTATTTCTTCTGCCAGAACTACTCCAGATTTTCCATTGGTTTCGTTTACTGCTTATTCAGTGTACATAGTGAATAACACCTGGTGTAGGCTGCAACCATGTCTCACTCCCTTCTCAACCACTGCTTCTCTTTCAGCCTTCTTGACTCTTTAGAACTACCATCTCGTTACTGTACAAGTTGTATATCGCCCAGTGTATTGCCCCTGCTACCTGCAGAATTTCAAATAGAATAGTCCAGTCAACATTGTAAAAAGCTTTCTATAAGTCTACAAATCCTGTAAACGTAGGTTTGCCTTTCCTTAATCTAATTTATAACATACGTTGTTGGGTTAGTACTACCTTGGGTATCCCTACATTTCCCCGGAATCCAAACTGACGTTTGCAAGGTCAGTTTCTGCCAGATTTTCCATTCTTCTGTAAAGAATTCATCTTAGTATCTTGTGACTGGATTATTAAACTAGCAGTTCAGTAATATTTACGCCTGTTGGCAACTGCTTTTTTTGTTATTGGAGTTTTACGTTCTTGTTGAAGTTTGGGGGTATTTCACCTGTCACACATCTTGCGTGCCAAATGGAAGAGTTTAGCCATGGCTGGCTTTCCCAAGGGTATCAGTAGTTCCGAAGAAATGTCATCTCTTCCCAGAGCCTTGTTTTGACTTCCAGTGCTGTATCAAATTCTTCTTGCAGTATCATATCTTCCATCTCGTCTTCATCTATTCCCTCTTGCATTTCTATAACATTGTCTTAAAGTTCATCTCCTTTGTATAGACCCTCTGTATATTCCTTCCACTTTTTAGTTTTCCCTTCTTTGCTTAGGACTGGTTTTCAATCTGAGCTGTTGGTACACATCTACTTCCGTTTTCTGGAGAGGCCCTTATATTCTGGAGGTAAAACAGTCCCCCATTCGGATATACGGGCAGGTACTACTCAAGACAGATGTCATTACCAGGAGAAAGAAAACTGGCGTTCTATGGATCGGACCGTGGAATGTCGGATCCCTTAATCGGGCAGGTAGGTTAGAAAATTTAAAAAGGGAAATGGATAGGTTAAAGCTAGATATAGTGGGAATTAGTGAAGTTCGGTGGCAGGAGGAACAAGACTTTTGGTCAGGTGAATACTGGGTTATAAATACAAAATCAAATAGGGGTAATGCAGGAGTAGGTTTGATAATGAATAAAAAAATAGAAGTGAGGGTAAGCTACTACAAACAGCATAGTGAACGCATTATTGTGGCCAAGATAGACATGAAGCCCACACCTACTACAGTAGTAAAAGTTTATGAAATGTATGATGAGATAAAAGAAATTATTCAGGTAGTGAAAGGAGACGAAAATTTAATAGTCATGGGTGACTGGAATTCGAGAGTAGGAAAAGGGACAGAAGGAAACATAGTAGGTGAATATGGGTTGGGGGTAAGAAATGAAAGAGGAAGCCGTCTGCTAGAATTTTGCACAGAGCATAACTTAATCATAGCTAACACTTGGTTCAAGATCATGAAAGAAGGTTGCATACATGGAAGAATCCTGGAGATACTAGAAGGTATCAGATAGATCATATAATGGTAAGACAGAGATTTAGGAACGAGGTTTTAAATTGTAAGACATTTCCAGGGGCAGATGTGGACTCTGACGACAATCTATTGGTTATGGACTGTAGATTAAAACTGAAGAAACTGCAAAAAGGTAGGGATTTAAGGAGGTGCACCTGGATAAACTGCAAGAACCAGAGGTTGTACAGAGTTTCAGAGAGAGCATTGGGGAATGATTGACAAATACAGGGGAAAGAAATACAGTAGAAGAAGAATGGGTAGCTTTGAGAGATGAAGTAGTGAAGGCAGCAGAGGATCAAGTAGGTAAAAAGACGAGAACTAGTAGAAATCCTTGGGTAACAGAAGAAATATTGAATTTAATTGATGAAAGGAGAAAATATAAAAAATGCAGTAAATAAAGCAGGCAAAAAGGAATACAAATGTCAAAACTGAGATCGACCGGAAATGTAAAATGGCTAAGCAGGGATGGCTAGAGGACAAATGTAAGGATGTAGAGGCGTATCTCACTAGGGGTAAGATAGATACTGCCTACAGGAAAATTAAAGAGGCCTTTGGAGAAAAGAGAACCACTTGTATGAATATCAAGATGTCAGATGGAAACCCAGTTCTAAGCAAAGAAGGGAAAGCAGAAAGGTGGAAGGAGTATATAGTGGGTCTATACAAGGGTGATTTACTTGAGGACAATATTATGGAAATGGAAGAGGATGTAGATGAAGATGAAATGGGAGATACGATACTGCGTGAAGAGTTTGACAGAGCACTGAAAGACCTGAGTCGAAACAAGGCCCTGGGAGTAGACAACATTCCTTTAGAACTACTGACGGCCTTGAGAGGCAGTAATGACAAAACTCTACCATCTGGTGAGCAAGATGTATGAGACAGGCGAAATAACCTCAGATTTCAAGAAGAATATAACAATTGCACCCCAAAGAAAGCAGGTGTCGACAGATGTGAAAATTACCAAACTATCAGTTTAATAAGTCATAGCTGCAAAATACTAATGCAAATTCTTTACAGACGAATGGAAAAACTGGTAGAAGTCGACCTCGGGGAAGATAAGTTTGGATTCCGTAGAAATGTTGGAACACGTGAGGCAATACTGACCTTACAACTTATCTTAGAAGAAAGATTAAGGAAATGCAAACCTACGTTTCTAGCATTTGTAGACTTAGAGAAAGCTTTTGACTGGAATACTCTCTTTCAAATTCTGAAGGTGGCAGGGGTAAAACACAGGGAGCGAAAGGCTGTTTACAATTTGTACAGAAACCAGATGGCAGTTATAAGAGTTGAGGGACATAAAGGGAAGCAGTGGTTGGGAAGGGAGTGAGACAGGGTTGTAGCCTCTCCCCGATGTTACTCATCTGTATATTGAGCATGCAGTAAAGGAAACAAAAGAAAAATTCGGAGTAGGTATTAAAATCCATGGAGGAGAAATAAAAACTTTGAGGTTCGCCCATGACATTGTAATTCTGTCAGAGACAGCAAAGGACTTGGAAGAGCAGTTGAACGGAATGGACAGTGTCTTGAAAGGAGGGTATAAACTAATGAGGAGGTATTGAATAGAATTGGGGAGAAGAGGAATTTGTGGCACAACTGGACATGAAGAAGGGACCAGTTGGTAGGACATGTTCTGAGGCATTAAGGGATCACAAATTTAGCATTAGAGGGCAGCGTGGAGGGTAATAATTGTAGAGAGAGACCAAGAGATGAATACACTAAGCAGATTCAGAAGCATGTAGGTTTCAGTAAGTACTGGGAGATGAAGCAGCTTGCACAGGATAGAGAAGCATGGAGAACTGCATCAAACCAGTCTCAGGACTGAAGACAACAACAACAACAGGTACTATCTATCTTTCCCAAAGTGAGATATGCTTCTAAATTCTTATATTTGTCCTCTAGCCTGGATGACTGACTGATCTTGCCTTGTAACATTAACCAAAATGGCCTTGCTGTGCTGGTACTCCGAACAGCTGAAAGCAAGAGGGAACTACAGCTGTAATTTTTCTGAGGGCATGCAGCTTTACTATATGGTTAAATGATGATGCTGTCCACTTGGGTAAAATATTCCGGAGGTAAAACAGTCCCCCTTTCGGATCTCTGGGCGGGGACTACTCAGGAGGACATCATCAGGAGAAAGAAAACTGGCATTCTGTGTATCGGAGTGTGGAAAGTCAGATCTCTTTATCGGACAGAAAAGGTTAGAAAACGTAAAAAAGGAAATGGATAGGTTAAAGTTAGTAGGGCTAATGCGTGAGTAGGTTTAATAATCAATAAAAAAAAAAAATTAGAACTGCGGGTAAGCTGCTATGAATAGCATAGTGAACGCATTATTGTAGTCAAAATAGACACGAAGCCCACACCTACCACAGTAGTACAAGTTTATATGCTAACTAGCTCCGCAGATGACGAAGAGATTTAAGAAATGTGTGATGAGATAAAAGAAATAATTCAGATAGTGAAGAGAGAGGAAAATCTAATAACCATGGGTGACTGGAATTCGATAGTAAGGAAAGGAAGAGAAGGAAAAGTGGTAGGTGAATATGGAATGGTGGTAAGGAATGAAAGAGGAAGCTGTCTAGTAGAATTTTGCACAGAGCATAACTTAATCATAGCTAACACTTGGTTCAAGAATCATGAAAGAAGGATGTATACATGGAAGAGGCCTGGAGATATTAGAAGGTTTCAGATAAATTATATAATGGTAAGACAGAGCATTAGGACCCAGGTTTTGGTTATGAACTGTAGATTAAAATCGAAGAAACTGCAAAAAGGTGGAAACTTAACGAGATGGGACCTGGTTAAACTTTTTAAACCAAAGGTCGTAGAGAGTTTCAGATAGAGAATTAGGGAATGATTGTAAAGAAGGGGAAAGCAAGAAGAAGAATGGGTAGCTAGGAGAGATGAAATAATGAAGGCAGCAGAGGATCATGTCGGTAAAAAGACAAGGGTAGTAGAAATCCTTGGGTAACAAAAAATATTGAATTTAACTGATGAAAGGAGGAAATATAAAAAATGCAGTAAATGAAGTAGGCAAAAAAGAATAAAAATGTCAAAAATGAGATCGACAGGAAGTGCAAAATGGGTAAGCACGGATGACTAGAGGGCAGATGTAAGGCTGTAGAGGTGTATATCAGTAGGGATAACATAGATACTGCCTGCAGGAAAATTAAGAGACCCTTGGAGAAAAGAGAACCACTTGCATGAATATCAAGATGTCAGATGGAAACCCAGTTCTAAGCAAAGAAGGGAAAGCAGAAAGGTGGAAGGAGTACATAGAGAGTCTATACAGTGGCGATGTTCTTGAGGACAATATTATGGAAATGGAAGAGGATGTAGATGGAGTGGGAGATATGATATTGCGCAAAGAGTTTGGCAGAGCACTGAAAGACGCAAGTCGAAACAAGGCCCCGGGTGTAGACAACATTCCATTAGAACTTCTGATAGCCTTGCGAGAACCAGCCCTGACACAATTCTACCATCTGGTTAGCAAGATGTATGAGACAGGTGAAATACCCTCAGATTTCAAGAAGTATATAATGATTCCAATGCCAAAGAAAGCACGTGTTGATAGCTGTGAAAATTACCAAACTATTAGGTTAATAAGTCACGGTGCAAAATACTAACACGAATTCTTTACAGACGACTAGAAAAACTGGTAGAAGCCGACCTCGGGGAAGATCAATTTGGATTATGTTTAAATGTTGGAACACGTGAGGCAATACTGACCTTACAACTCATCTTAAAAGATAGGTTAAGAAAAGGCAAACATATGTTTCTGGCATTTGTAGACTTAGAGAAAGCTTTTGACAATGTTGACTGGAATACTCTCTTTCAAATTCTGAAGGTGGCAGGGGCCAAATACAGGGAGCGAAAGGCTATTCACAGTTAGTACATAAACCAGATGGCAGTTACGAGCTGAGGGGCAGGAAAGGGAAACAGTGGTTGAGAAGGGAGTGAGACAGGGTTGTAGCGTGTCCCCGATGTTCTTCATTCTGTACATTTAGCAAGCAGTAAAGGAAACAAAAGAACAAATTTGGAGTAGAAATTAAAATCCGTGGAGAAAAAATGTAAACTTTGAGGTTTGCCGATTACATTGTAATTTTCCCCCCTGCGGGTCCGGGGGTTAGAATAGGCCCGAGGTATTCCTGCCTGTCGTAAGAGGCGACTAAAAGGAGTCCCTCCCCCTCAAGGGGGTAGTTAGCACCTGTGTCCGGAGACGGACGGTTCCACGACCTACATTTGTGGTCATTTTGGTTTTTCACTTCTTCTCATTTCTTTCTTCCTTTGGTTGGTTCCTTTCTTTGTTCTTTTCCATCTCACTGTCTTCCTTACTCTTTCCCTTGCCTTCTTCTCCTTGCCTTCTCTGGTCTCCGCCTCGGCGTTTGAGACAGTCTGTCCTCTCTCTCTTCTTTTTCCTCTTCTTCCTTCCTCCCTGTGCGCACCTGTAGGCCGACCCATGCTTTCGCACGCGTAGCCGGTGACGGGGTAACGCGTAATTCCCCGCCCTGGGTAGACAAGTAAGGCACGCACGTACCCCCTGGTAAAGGCCAGGCCCAGGGAGGGGTGATTGCCTGAGCTGATACTTTCTGACCATGCCGATTGGTCCCTCCGTCTGTTTCTCGGGAGGTGTGACCTGAGGTGTAAACATTCACCTAAGGCGGGAGTGCCCTCTGAGAGGGTCCCCATAAGGAAGGAGCACGCCATCGGAGACGCTGGCAATCATGGGGGATTCCTCCGCAATGGATTTCTCTTCTTCTCTCTCGACTTCTGCCCACAAACGGAAACTTGACCAGCCACCAGTGACAAAAGTACTACCGCCTGCCCCACAGTTCCTCGTCGTTTCTTGATCTGAGGACGGAAAGGATTTTTCCTCTGTCAACCCTTTCGTTATCCAGAAGGGCGTAGATGCCATAGCCGGAACTGTTAAGTCTTGTACCAGGTTGCGTAATGCTACCTTGTGACTAGAAACTGAGAGTGCCTTTAGGGCACAAAAACTACTTCGAGCTACACTCCTGAACACGTTCTCAGTCCGGGTGGAGGCTCACCGAACTTTGAATTCATCTCGTGGTGTGGTATGTACTAGATCGCTTGACGGATTGACTGACGAGGAGATTCAGTCTTTCCTCGCTGAGCAGGGTGTGACGGCTGTCCATAGGGTCATGATGAAAAAGGTCAACAATGACGTTGTACTGACCCGGACACTTTTCTTGACCTTTGATAGTGTTCAGCTGCCATCGCGCATCAAAGCGGGCTACGAGGTTATTTCTGTTCGCCCCTATGTCCCGACACCTACGCGCTGCTGCCAGTGTCAGCGTTTTAATCACACTTGCCAGTCTTGTTCCAATGTGGCTAAATGTGTCACTTGTGGCAGGGATGCCTATGAGGTTGACTGTCCACCTCCGTCTCCTCGTTGTGTCAACTGTCAGGGTGACCATGCAGCGTCCTCCCGCGACTGTCCCATCTATAAGGAAGAACACTGTATCCAAGAAATTCGGGTCAAAGAGAAAGTGTCTACCTTAGCTGCTCGCAAGCTATTTCCTAGTAGGAAGCCCACGCTGCTCCCAGCGGGGGAATACAGTACTGTCATCACCTCTCCTCGGACTACCAGGGAGGTGGCAACCCAGACATGCGATCTGACCTACAGCACCATGGTCGTCCGTTCGGACAGTGCTAAGATCGCACGGTCGACGTCTCCTCTTCCTCCCGTTACCCCACAGACACAAGCCCCTTCATCAGCTTCTGCCAAGACGAAGACCCAGAAGTCAGATGCACGGGCCTTCAAGAAGGAACCGTCCCGTGCAGACTTCCTACGTACCTCGAACTCCCAGCCATCGACCAGTACTTCCACTAAACGACCTTCCAAGAAAGCTCGTAGGAAGCACAGTTCTCCTTCTCCGCCACGGCGCATTTCTTCTCCTGTGCCACCCAGCAGTTGCCGCCCCAGGCCGTCATCCGTTTTGCCTGGCCGCACCGCTGGTAGCCGAACATCTGGCTGGTCACCGGCGGAGGAAGCTCCCCCTCCCGGCCATCTTACCAAGATAGCCGATGAACCTATAGAACCAATGGACGATGACTGTCCGCCTACTGATAGCGGCGGCAGTGCTCGCTCGAAGACGGGCCCTCAGCGGCCTTAGAGGTGACCCCTTCTTTCATCTTCCTTTTCTTCTCACGATGGCACTTATTCACTGGAATATTCGCAGCATTCGCTCCAACCGAGAGGACTTGAAGTTGCTGCTCCGCTTGCACCGTCCGCTCATCGTAGCCCTCCAGGAAACGAAGCTACGCCCATGCGATCAAATTGCCTTGGCACACTACACCTCTGTGCGTTTTGACCTACCCCCTGTGGTAGGTATTCCGGCTCATGGAGGGGTTATGTTGCTGGTCCGGGATCATTTTTGTTAACTGGAGACTTCAATGCCCACCATCGCCTTTGGGGCTCTCCAGCATCCTGCCCGAGGGGCTCCCTGTTAGCAGACCTTTTCAACCAGCTCAATCTTGTCTGCCTCAATACTGGCGCCCCTACTTTTCTTTCGGACACATCTCACACCTATTCCCATTTAGACCTCTCTATATGTACTAACCAACTTGCACGCCGGTTTGAGTGGTATGCACTTTCTGATACATATTCAAGCGACGACTTCCCGTGTGTTATCCATCTCCTGCAGCATACCCCCTCTCCGTGCTCATCTTTGGAACATCTCCAAGGCAGACTGGGGGCTCTTCTCTTCCAGGGCGACCTTTCAGGATCAAACCTTCACAAGCCTCCAAGGAGGTCGCACACCTCACAGAAGTCATTCTCACTGCTGCTGAATATTCCATCCCTCACCCTACTTCTTCTCCACGTCGCGTACCGGTCCCGTGGTGGACCGCAACATGTAGAGAGGCTTTACGTGCTCGTCGGCATGCTTTACGCACCTTTAAACGCCACCCTACAGTGCCGAATTGTATCAATTATAAACGATTACGTGCACAGTGTCGTCGTATTATTAAAGAAAGCAAGAAAGCCAGCTGGGCTGCTTTCACAAGCACCTTCAACAGTTTTACTCCTTCTTCTGTTGTCTGGGGTAGCCTGCGCCGACTATCTGGCACTAAGGTCCACTCACCGGTTTCTGGCTTGACGGTCGCGAATGACGTCCTTGTGGCCCCTGAGGATGTCTCCAATGCCTTCGGCCGCTTTTTCGCAGAGGTTTCGAGCTCCGCTCATTACCACCCTGCCTTCCTCCCCCGAAAACAGGCAGAGGAGGCTAGGCCACCTAACTTCCGCTCCTCGAATCGTGAAAGTTATAATGCCTCATTCACCATGCGGGAACTCGAAAACGCACTTGCCCGGTCACGGTCCTCCGCTCCAGGGCCTGATTCTATTCATATTCAGATGCTGAAGAACCTTTCTCCTGCGGATAAAGGTTTCCTTCTTCGTACTTATAATCGCATCTGGATTGAGGGACATGTTCCCGCATGCTGGCGTGAGTCTATTGTTGTACTGATTCCTAAGCCGGGGAAGGACAAGCACTTGCCTTCCAGTTATCGACCCATCTCGCTTACCAGCTGTGTCTGTAAGGTGATGGAGCGAATGGTTAACTCTCGTTTGGTTTGGCTGCTCGAATCTCAACGCCTACTTACCAATGTACAATGTGGATTTCGTAGGCACCGCTCTGCTGTTGACCATCTGGTTACCTTGTCGACCTTCATTATGAATAACTTCTTGCGGAAGCGCCCGACCGCGGCTGTGTTCTTTGATTTGGAGAAGGCTTAAGACACCTGTTGGAGGTCGGGCATTCCTCCGCAACATGCATACATGGGGCCTTCGCGATCGCCTCCCTCTTTTTATTCGTTCCTTTTTAATGGATCGACAGTTCAGGGTACGTGTAGGTTCTGTCCTGTCAGACACCTTTCGCAAGGAAAATGGGGTGCCACAGGGCTCAGTTTTGAGCGTCGCTCTCTTTGCCATAGCGATCAATCCCATAATGGATTGCTTCCCAGCTGATGTATCAGGCTCCCTTTTCATGGACGATTTTACCATCTATTGCAGCGTGCAGCGTACATGTGTCGCCAATGGCTTCCATTTTTCTGCCGAGAAGACGGTCTGTATTAACTTCTGGCGCTACAGAGTTTCTCCCACCGTCCTTACGACTCGGTCACGTTGCTCTCCCATTCGTGGAGGCAACAAAATTTTTAGGTCTTACATTTGACAGGAAACTTAGCTGGTCTCCACATGTGTCATATTTGGCTGCCCATTGTACCCGTTCTCTAAATGTCCTCCGTGTTCTCAGTGGTATGTCGTGGGGAGCGGATCGAACCATCCTACTTCGCCTATATCGGTCGATCGTCCGCTCCAAGCTGGATTATGGGAGCTTCGTATACTCCTCTGCACGGCCATCCATCTTACGCCGCCTCAACTCCATACAACATCGGGGTTTACGTCTTGCGATCGGAGCGTTTTGTACTAGTACCGTCGAGAGTCTTCATGCTGAAGCCGGTGAATTGCCACTCACCTACCGGCGCGATATACTGCTGTATGCCTGTTGGCTACTGTCAATGCCCGACCACCCGTCTTATTGTTCCTTTTTTGACGACTCTCTCGACCGTCAATACGGGTTGTATGTATCTGCCCTGCTACCCCCTGGAGTTCGCTTTCGTCGCCTCCAACACCTTGATTTTTCACTCCCTGCAACCTTTCAAGTGGGCGAGAGCCACACGCCACCTTGGCTCCAGGCTCAGGTTCACGTTCACCTTGACCTCAGCTCGCTCCCGGTTCGGTATACCACTCCCGTTTTGTCGAACTTCGTTCGAAGTTCATTAATATGACCTTCATTTATACAGATGGCTCTAAGACCAATGACGGGGTCGGGTGTTCTTTTATTGTCGGGGCACAAAGTTTCAAATACCGGCTGCATGGCCATTGTTCGGTCTTCACAGCTGAGCTCTTTGCCCTCTGCCAGGCTGTTCTTTACATCTGCCGCCACTGACATTCTGCTTATGTCATCTGCTCCAATTCCCTGAGCGCACTCCAGAGCCTCAGTGATCCGTATCCGGTTCACCCTTTCGTGCACCGGATCCAACGCTCTCTTCAGCAGCTGGTGGACGACGGTTCTCTGGTTAGCTTTATGTGGGTTCCTGGCCATGTCAGTATCCCTGGGAACGAAGCTGCAGATGCCGCAGCCAAGGCTGCGGTCCTCCAGCCTCGGACAGCTTCTTGTTGTGTCCCTTCATCAGATTCTAGCAGGGTCATTTGTTGGCTCATTTTATCGCTGTGGCATGCCGATTGGGCTGCACTTACGGACAACAAGCTTCGGGCCTTGAAATCTCTTCCCGCGGCTTGGACGTCCTCCTCACGCCCTTCTCGGCGGGAGGAGGTCGTTTTGGCCCGGTTACAAATTGGACACTGCCGGTTCAGCCATCGCCATCTGCTGACGGCTGTGCCGGTGCCGTTCTTCCCATGTGGGCAATTGCTGACGGTCTGCCACATTTTAACGTCCTGTCCGGATTTTAACACACTGCGTCTTGATCTTGGCCTGCCATGTACTCTAGATGCCATTTTAGCGGATGACCCACGAGCAGCTTCTCGCGTTCTTCGTTTTATCAACTTGACAAACCTCTCTAAGGACATTTGATTATGCCTGTCAGTCTGTCTTTTATCGTGTTTTTCCTTTTAGTTACTGCTTTAAACTTGTGCCTTGCGGTGCATTCCTCACGTAGTCTGGGTGCTAATGACCATTGAAGTTGTGCGCCACATTGTA
The DNA here is from genome assembly GCF_023864275.1 of Schistocerca cancellata. Taxonomy (NCBI): domain Eukaryota; kingdom Metazoa; phylum Arthropoda; class Insecta; order Orthoptera; family Acrididae; genus Schistocerca; species Schistocerca cancellata. The sequence continues at coordinate 179,121,897 of NC_064626.1, forward strand.
ATTTTGTCAGAGATAGCAAAGGACCTGGAAGGGCAGTTGAACAAAATGGACAGTGCCTTCAAAGGATGGTATAAAATGAACATCAACAAAAGCAAAACGAGGATAATGGAATGTAGTTGAATTAAATCAGGTGATGGTTAGGGCATTCGATTACGAAATGCGACGCTTAAAGTAGTAGATGATTTTTGCTATTTGAGGAGCAAAAGAACTGATGATGGTCCAAGTAGGGAGGTTATAAAATGTAGATTGGCAATGGCAAGGAAAGTGTTTCCGAGGGAGAGAAGTTTGTTAACATTGATTATAGATTTGTGTCAGGAAGTCGTTTCTGAAAGTATTTGTATGGAGTGTAGCCATGTATGGAAGTGAAACGTGGACGATAAATAGTTTAGGCAAGAAGAGAATAGAAAACTTCCTGGCAGATTAAAACTGTGTGCCCGACCGAGACTCGAACTCGGGACCTTTGCCTTTCGCGGGCAAGTGCTCTACCATCTGAGCTACCGAAGCACGACTCACGCCCGGTACTCACAGCTTTACTTCTGCCAGTATCTCGTAAAGTTTGGAAGGTAGGAGACATGTGGATGGCTCAAAGACTTCAGCATCCTGCATCCTGTACAACGGATGTTCATTGGAGACAAAGGTATCATCAGGAGTGTTCCTGGGAAGTGTGAAAGGACCACTCTATCCCTATATATGTAAAAAATGAAAGATTGTGTGAGCAGCAGTCTGTGGGCATTTTCTGATGCTTCTGTGGGGTACAAGAAATTGTTGTGATCGGGTGCCTGTAGGTTGATGCAAGATGAAGTGGATATGTTATAGAGCAAGGTGGAACCATTCCACTTGTTGAATCATTCCTGAAAGTAACATAATTTTTTTCCTTTATTTGATCTCATTTTGTGTATGACGCCTGTATGAGTGTTATACATAACTAGCTACTTTCTAGTTCAAGCAGGGATTCATAAAGCATTACTATGCACTGTGTAAATTCCAAATACTGATGACAGTACCATTGTTATTTGACCTAGAAATAATTTTTATAAATAAATATCTATAATTTAATATTTGTACGGAAGATATAGCGGAGAAATTTTAGTGAGCAAATAGATGTTCCTTCTGATGTGATGTATGGCATCCAAAAGCAGTCATTTTCATCTTCTCCAAACACATTTCACTTTTCCCAAAACTTTCCTATTTCAAAAATTATTTGTAAGTAAATGTGTCGTTTTCCAGGTTATTTGAAGTTTAAGTATGGTTATTTCCCAATCTGAGTACCATAGTTTTGTAACCCTCATGCCAAAATTTTAAATTTCAATTATTCGATTTAGAAAATCTTGTGTTTTAGAAACTTTTGGTAGCCAGTAAGAGTCCCTGTGTAAATAGAAATAATATCCATAAAGTATTACTTATAGTTTTGCATTATTTTCTGTTCATCCTGGTTATAGCTAAACAGACTATCTGTTCAGCTTACTCTAATTTTGGGCCCTCTCCCCCCTGCGGGTCCGGGGATTAGAATAGGCCCGAGGTATTCCTGCCTGTCGTAAGAGGCGACTAAAAGGAGTCCATCCCCCTCACGGGGGTAGTTAGCGCCTGCGTCCGGAGACGGACGGTTTCACGACCTATAATCGTGGTCTTTTTGGTTTTTCACTTCTCGTTTCTTCCTTCCTTTTGTTGGTCCCTTTCTTTGCTCTTCTCCACCTCACTGTCTTCCTTACTCTTTCCCTTGACTTCTCCTTGCCTTCTCACTGCCTTTTTCTCCTTGCCTTCTCATTGCCTTTTTCTCCTTGCCTTCTCATTGCCTTTTTCTCCTTGCCTTCTCATTGCCTTTTTCTCCTTGCCTTCTCATTGCCTTTTTCTCCTTGCCTTCTCATTGCCTTTTTCTCCTTGCCTTCTCATTGCCTTTTTCTCCTTGCCTTCTCATTGCCTTTTTCTCCTTGCCTTCTCATTGCCTTTTTCTCCTTGCCTTCTCATTGCCTTTTTCTCCTTGCCTTCTCATTGCCTTTTTCTCCTTGCCTTCTCATTGCCTTCTTCTCCTTGCCTTCTCTGGTCTCCGCCTCGGCGTTTGAGACAGTCTGTCCTCTTTCTCCCTCTCTCTCTTCTTTTTCCTCTTCTTCCTTCCTCCCTGTGCGTGTCTGAAGGCCGACCCACGCGTTCGCACGCGTAGCCGGTGACGGGGTAACGCGTAAGTCCCCGCCCTGGGTAGACATGTAAGGCACGCGCGTACCCCCTGGTAAAGGCCAGGCCCGGGGAGGGGTGATTGCCTGAGCTGATACCTTCTGACCATGCCGATTGGTCCCTCCGTCTGTTTCTCGGGAGGTGTGACCTGAGGTGTAAACATTCACCTAAGGCGGGAGTGCCCTCTGAGAGGGTCCCCACAAGGAAGGAGCGCGCCATCGGAGACGCTGGCAATCATGGGGGATTCCTCCGCAATGGATTCTACTCCATCGCTTTCGACTTCGACCCAAAAACGGAAACGTGACCAGCCAACAGTGACAAAAGTACTACCGCCTGCCCCACAGTTCCTCGTAGTTTCTCGCACTGAGGACGGAAAGGATTTTTCCTCTGTCAACCCTTTTGTTATTCAGAAGGGCGTTGATGCCATAGCCGGATCTGTCAAATCTTGTACCAGGTTGCGTAACGGTACCTTATTACTAGAAACTGAGAATGCCTTTCAGGCACAAAAACTGCTTCGGGCCACACTCTTGTACACGTTCCCTGTCCGGGTGGAGGCCCACCGAACTTTGAATTCGTCTCGTGGTGTAGTGTATACTAGCTCCCTCGACGGATTGACTGACGAGGAGCTTCAATCTTTCCTCGCTGAGCAGGGCGTGACGGCTGTCCATCGGGTCATGAAAAAGGTCAACAACGACCTTGTACCGACCCGGACACTCTTCTTGACCTTCGATAGTGTTAAGCTGCCATCGCGCATCAAGGCGGGCTACGAGGTTATTTCTGTTCGCCCCTATGTCCCGACACCTACGCGCTGCTACCAGTGTCAGCGTTTCAATCACACTCGACAGTCTTGTTCCAATGCGGCTAAATGTGTCACTTGTGGCAGGGATGCCCATGAGGGAGACTGTCCACCTCCGTCTCCTCATTGTGTGAACTGTCAGGGTGACCATGCCGCATCCTCCCGCGACTGTCCTGTCTATAAGGACGAACGTTGCATCCAAGAAATTCGTGTCAAAGAGAAAGTGTCCACCTCGGCTGCTCGCAAGCTATTGGCTAGTAGGAAGCCCACGCTGCTCCCAGCGGGGAAATATAGTACTGTCCTCGCCTCTCCTCGGACTACCCGGGAGGTCGCAACCCAGACATGCGATCTGACCTTCAGCACCACGGTCGTCCGTTCGGCCAGTGCTAAGATCGCGCGGTCGACGTCTCCTCTTCCTCCCATCACACCACAGACACCAGCCACTTCCTCAGCTTCTGCTAAGTCGAAGACCCCGAAGTCAGATGCACGGTCCTTCAAGAAGGAACCATCCCGTGCAGACTTCCTCCGTCCCTCGACCTCCCAGCCTTCGACCGGTACTTCCACCAAACGTGCTTCCAAAAAGGCGCATAGGAAGCACAGTTCTCCTTCTCCGCCACGGCGCATCTCTTCTCCTGCGCCACCCAGCGGTTGCCGCCCCAGGCCGTCATCCGTTTCGCCTGGCCGCATCGCCGGTAGCCGTACATCTGGCCGTTCACCGGCGGAGGAAGCTCCCCCTCCCGGCCATCCTCCCGAGATGGCCGATGACCCTATAGACCCAATGGACGATGACTGTCCGCCTACTGATAGCGGCGGCAGTGCTCGCTCGAAGCCAGGCCCTAAGCGGCCTTCGAGGTGACCCCTTCTCTCATCTTCCTTTTCTTACGATGGCACTTATTCACTGGAATATTCGCAGCATTTGCTCCAACCGAGAGGACTTGAAGTTGCTGCTCCGCTTGCATCGTCCGCTCGTCGTAGCCCTCCAGGAAACGAAGCTACGCCCATGCGATCACATTGCCTTGGCACACTACACCTCTGTGCGTTTTGACCTACCCCCTATGGTAGGAATCCCAGCTTATGGAGGGGTTATGTTGCTGGTCCGGGATGATATTTACTACGATCCCATCACGTTGCACACCGGCCTGCAGGCAGTCGCCATCCGCATTACTCTCCCCACTTTTACGTTTTCCTTTTGTACCGTTTACACTCCCTCGTCATCTGCCGTTACCAGGGCAGACATGATGCAACTTATTGCTCAGCTACCTGCACCGTTTTTGTTAACTGGAGACTTAAATGCCCACCATCCCCTTTGGGGTTCTCCAGCCTCCTGCCCGAGGGGCTCCTTGTTAGCAGACCTTTTCAACCAGCTCAATCTTGTCTGCCTTAATACTGGCGCCCCTACTTTTCTTTCGGACACATCTCATACCTATTCCCATTTAGACCTCTCTATATGTACTCCCCAACTTGCACGCCGGTTTGAGTGGTATGCACTTGCTGATACTTATTCGAGCGACCACTTCCCGTGTGTTATCCATCTCCTGCAGCATACTCCCTCTCCGTGCTCCTCTAGTTGGACCATCTCCAAGGCAGACTGGGGGCTCTTTTCTTCCAGGGCGACCTTTCAGGATCAAACCTTCACAAGCTGCGATCGTCAGGTCGCACACCTCACGGAAGTCATTCTCGCTGCTGCTGAATATTCCATCCCTCACCCTACTTCTTCTCCACGTCGCGTACCGGTCCCCTGGTGGACCGCAGCATGTAGAGACGCTTTACGTGCTCGTCGACGTGCTTTACGCACCTTTAAACGCCACCCTACAGTGGCGAATTGTATTAATTATAAACGATTACGTGCTCAGTGTCGTCGTATTATTAACGAAAGCAAGAAAGCCAGCTGGGCTGCTTTCACAAGCACCTTCAACAGTTTTACTCCTTCTTCTGTTGTCTGGGGTAGCCTGCGCCGGCTATCTGGCACTAAGGTCCACTCCCCAGTTTCTGGCTTGAAGGTCGCGAATGAAGTCCTTGTGGCCCCTGAGGCTGTTTCCAATGCCTTCGGCCGCTTTTTCGCCGAGGTTTCGAGCTCCGCTCATTACCACCCTGCCTTCCTCCCCCGCAAACAGGCAGAGGAGGCTAGGCCACCTGACTTTTGCTCCTCGAATTGTGAAAGTTATAATGCCCCATTCACCATGCGGGAACTCGAAACCGCACTTGGCCGATCACGGTCCTCCGCTCCAGGGCCTGATTCTATTCATATTCAGATGCTGAAGAACCTTTCTCCTGCGGGTAAAGGTTTTCTTCTTCGTACATACAATCGCATCTAGATTGAGGGACATGTTCCCGCCTGCTGGCGCGAGTCTATTGTTGTCCCGATTCCTAAGCCGGGGAAGGACAAGCACTTGCCTTCCAGTTATCGACCTATCTCACTTACCAGCTGCGTCTGTAAAGTGATGGAGCGAATGGTTAACTCTCGATTGGTTTGGCTGCTTGAGTCTCGACGCCTACTTACCAATGTCCAATGTGGATTTCGTAGGCGCCGCTCTGCTGTTGACCATCTGGTTACCTTGTCGACCTTCATTATGAATAACTTCTTGCGGAAGCGCCCGACCGCGGCTGTGTTCTTTGATTTAGAGAAGGCTTACGACACCTGTTGGAGGGCGGGCATTCTCCGCACCATGCATACATGGGGCCTTCGCGGTCGCCTCCCTCTTTTTATTCGTTCCTTTTTAATGGATCGACAGTTCAGGGTACGTGTGGGTTCTGTCCTGTCCGACACCTTTCGCCAGGAGAATGGGGTGCCACAGGGCTCAGTTTTGAGCGTCGCTCTGTTCGCCATCGCGATCAATCCAATAATGGATTGCCTCCCAGCTGATGTATCAGGCTCTCTTTTTGTGGACGATTTTACCATCTATTGCAGCGCGCAGCGTACACGTGTCCTGGAGCGCTGTCTTCAGCGTTCTCTTGACCGTCTTTACTCCTGGAGTGTCGCCAATGGCTTCCGTTTTTCTGCCGAGAAGACGGTCTGTATTAACTTCTGGCGCTACACAGAGTTTCTCCCACCGTCCTTACGACTTGGTCCCGTTGCTCTCCCAATCGTGGAGACAACCAAATTTTTAGGCCTTACCTTTGACAGGAAACTTAGCTGGTCACCACATGTGTCATATTTGGCCGCCCGTTGTACCCGTTCTTTAAATGTCCTCCGTGTTCTCAGTGGTATGTCGTGGCGAGCGGATCGAACCGTCCTACTTCGTCTATATCGGTCGATCGTCCGCTCCAAGCTGGATTATGGGAGCTTCGTATACTCCTCTGCACGGCCATCCATCTTACGCCGCCTCAACTCCATACAACATCGGGGTTTACGACTTGCGATCGGAGCATTTTATACCAGTCCCGTAGAGAGTCTTCATGCTGACGCTGGCGAATTGCCACTCACTTACCGGCGCGATATACTGCTTTGTCGGTATGCCTGTCGGCTACTGTCAATGCCCGACCATCCGTCTTATCGTTCCTTTTTTGACGACTCTCTTGACCGTCAATATAGGTTGTATGTCTCTGCCCTGCTACCCCCTGGAGTTCGCTTTCGTCGCCTCCTTCAACACCTTAATTTTTCACTCCCTGCAACCTTTCGAGTGGGCGAGAGCCACACGCCACCTTGGCTCCAGGCTCAGGTCCGCGTTCACCTTGACCTCAGCTCGCTCCCAAAAGAGGTCACCCCCAGTTCGGTCTACCACTCCCGTTTTTTGGAACTTCGTTCGAAGTTCATCACCATGACTTTCATTTATACAGATGGCTCTAAGACCAGTGACGGGGTCGGGTGTTCCTTTATAGTCGGGGCACAAAGTTTCCAATACCGGCTCCATGACCATTGTTCGGTCTTCACAGCTGAGCTCTTTGCCCTCTACCAGGCTGTTCTTTACATCTGCCGCCACCGACATTCTGCTTATGTCATCTGCTCAGATTCCCTGAGCGCCATCCAGAGCCTCAGTGATCCGTACCCGGTTCACCCTTTCGTACACCGGATCCAACGCTCTCTTCAGCGGCTGGTGGACGTCGGTCCGCCGGTTAGCTTTATGTGGGTTCCTGGCCATGTCGGTATTCCTGGGAACGAAGCTGCAGATGTCGCGGCCAAGGCTGCGGTCCTCCAGCCTCGGACAGCTTCTTGTTGTGTCCCTTCGTCCGATTTTAGCAGGGTCATTTGTCGGCGCGTTGTGTCGCTGTGGCATGCCGATTGGGCTGCACTTACCGACAACAAGCTTCGGGCCTTAAAACCTCTTCCCGTGGCTTGGACGTCCTCCTCACGCCCTTCTCGGCGGGAGGAGGTCGTTTTAGCAAGGTTAAGGATTGGACACTGCCGGTTCAGCCATCGCCATCTGCTGACGGCTGCGCCGGCGCCGTTCTGCCCATGTGGCCACTTGCTGACGGTTAGACACATTTTAATGTCCTGTCCAGATCTTAACCAACTGCGCCTCGATCTTAACCTGCCTAATACTTTCGATGACATTTTAGCGGATGACCCACGAGCAGCTGCTCGTGTTCTTTGTTTTATCAATTTGACACACCTCGCTAAGGACATTTGATGAAGTTTTTTAATCCTATGCCTGTCAGTCTGTCTTTTATTGTGTTTTTCCTTTTAGTTGTTGTTGTCAACTTGTGGCTCGCGGTGCATTTTTAGAGTAGTCAGGGCGCTAATGACCATTGAAGTTGTGCGCCCTAAAACAACAACAAAAAAAAAAAAAAAAAAAAAAATTGGGCCCTCTGGTTTTGCTTTCTGCCACTTTATAAATTAAAATATAATAACAAATTTTGATTTTTATTGTTATAAGTAGCATGCAGAACGATGCTTGTTAGTCCGGGGTTAGCATTTAAAATGTGTGCTTCATTGTGTGAATGAGTCTGTGGTAGTCTTTCACAATGTCAACATCATGTGTTTGGTTTCCCGTTAAAGTATATAAGAGTTTTTGTTTAGCCTTCAAAATAGCAACAAGTCTGTGTTGTTAGCAGTCAGTCCAGGGTTAATTATCAAAAAGTATGCACTGTATTCTGAGTCTGTAATTTGCATTCTTTTGATAAGTTATTATGAAACAGCACTTTATTATCAATTGCTTCCAACAATAATTCTCAATAAAAAAAAAAAAGACGACGAGATTGAAAATGAATAAATACAGAATAACCCTCCTCTTCGCCACAAATAAATTGGGCAGTCATAAACTGAAACCTCTTTGTATAGGTAAAAGTAAAAGCCCAACAATTCACTTACAAGCATTCACAGAACTCTTGGATGACGTGACATGTTCACCAGTTAATTTCAAGAAGTTCGTTCCATCAGTGAGATAGCACCTATGGTTACTCAAGATGAGAGAAGCAGCCCTTCTAATCATTGATCACTGCCCAGCTCATCCATCTCCTGATTTATTGAAATTAGAAGATGGTGGAGGGGGGGGGGGGAGATGCAACACCATTAATTCAGCAGCTGGTACAGTGCATGATACAGGCATTTAAGACTCATTATTGCCATTAATTGCTCACACAAACAGTAAATTCAGATGAGGAAATGGCATTGCTATTTAAAACTGACCTGGTGTGGCAAAGCATCGAGCCAACCACTATTAGGAATTGCTGGAAAAAGAAAATGCAAGAGATGAATGCTGTAGTGACATAGATTTTAACAGTAGTGACATCCAGTCCACATATGATATTCTGTAGTGCAGTATTGATCTTGAAGATTAGAGTCGTCAACAATGAAGAACCGACTTTGGAGATCATAGATGACAAGGATATCGATGATGCTGTTTGAAATGAGAGTAGTGAAGCAGTAGAGGATGAGGATGAGGATGAGGATGAGGATGAGGATGATGATGAGGATGAGGATGATGATGATGATGATGATGATGATGATGATGAAGCCGAAGAAGAAAGTACAGATGACATTCCCAGTACAGATGAAATGTTGGATAATATAAATAAAGTGATTATGTGAATGGAGCGACAGAGTAAACCAACAAATTGAGTTGTTGCGCATTATGGTCATAAAACAACACACTCTAAAGAAACTGTGTGAAATGTCCTTTCAAAGAAAGTTAACTGACTAGTTTAAAGCAGTGGAATAATGACCTATTGTAATTTACAGGCAGTGTTGTAAATATCATACTGTATTTGATGGTGTACTTTAGGTACTGTATTGAAACTCATTTTATTGTTGGGACCGTTTTTTGAGTGAAGTTTGTCTGAGTGCTGTACCTTATTTGGTTAGTTTCTGAAATGTTTTAATTCTAATGTTCTTTAAATTTAATACAACAGAGTACAGTGTGGATAATATTGCATTATTTGTTCTTCTTAACTTCCTATGTGTAGTTTGTCACTACACAGATCATTGTCAATTTACTGCTGGTACATTATAATGCATGAGCAAAGCTTGTCTCCCAACAACTGCATTAAATCGGGCTTCTACTGTATGTTGTGAGAATCAGTCTGCATAAACTCCACATAATGAGTTAATGGCTGGCATCAGTTTGAAGTGCGAGACCAGCAAACCAATATAGTGTCCATACATGGAAGAAGACTGTGTGCACAATCAAACTCAACAATTTATTTTAATTAGACATAGTGTGGCATAAATCTAACACAGTGAAAGGAAAAAAATTATTTTTAATTAAGTGCAATTAATGTTAAACATAGTCATGATTAACAAACGATCAAAAGTAAAAAAAATTAACTGCCAGCACTACTTGCAGCTGGTGCACGAACTAAGCTGATATTTTGAAATCAGCTGATTGCTAGCTGTCAAGTGCGAGCTGATCGCAAACTCTGACAGTCTGTATACATTCCCCCTGGAGCGAGCACAGCGTTGTCCTCTGTGTTGCCCTATGCGTTGTCCATATACTTCTCTAGGAAGCACACACTGCAATCAGAGCGCGTCTCAGTAGGCATCGTCATCAAGGATACTGGGGCGGGTTGCTCTGCAACAGCCAAGAGGTGTGGCTTGGTAGGATGGTGGTGGATACCGGAAGGTTCTTATACGACAAACGCAGGTTTGACTCTTGTCATTGACCATGATCTCCGATAACTTGGTATGGGCCTGTATACGGAGGTGTTAATCCTGGTTTAATTCCGTCCCTGCATAATTCCTTATGTGCAAAAGTTGTGTGTTCACCCTGTCAGGATACAGTGCTCAAAGTAACAAACTCGCCAGGTAGGAATAATGTTTCACTAGGCACTAATTTAGCTCCTCCCAGGGGGCTCGCCGCTCTTTGACGGTTTCACGCTTGGGTACCACGAGGCCCCAGCCTTTGCAGCATCTTTTCAGTCCATGCTGCAAGTCTATCCTCTTGCTGTTCCTTGAGAATAAGTCTGTGCTGTTTTTGGAAATGTATTCTGCGTTTTCATTCCCCCTTTTTTTCTTCCTTTCTTCCTCTGCTTTATCATTTGAGGTTCCTTTTTTTCTTCTTTCCCCTTGTGTGCTCCTGCAGGCCGGCCCATGTGTCTAACCGCCCCCCCCCCCCCCCCCTGCCCTCCGCCCTGCATGTCCTGGGGTTAGAATAGGCCCGAGGTATTTCTGCCTCTCATAAGAGGCGACTAAAAGGAGTCTCTCATATTTCAGTCTTTATGTGATGGTCCCCTGTTGGGTTTGATCCCATCAGTTCCTCGCTTCCTGTCACCTCTCAGAACCAGAAGGGCACACCTGCCCCCTTGATGGTATGGGACACTTTCCTCCCTGTTGCTCCCGCACCACCTGCTTCGGGAACAAAGCAACCCCCCCCCCCCCCCCCAAAAAAAAGAAAAAATTAAAAAAAAAATCTGGAATATTAGTCCAAACTTCTGAACCTGAGAAGCGTAAGTCTTCTTCGGTTCGTCTCCCTAGAAAGGGGTCCCTTTGGTCACTCTGTTCAAAGGTTTCTGCTAGTGGGAAAGAGGGCACCCACTAGTGGCTGAAGAGCCCAAAAACAGCTCATTGTAGGGCTTCACACTCATCCTCAGTCTCAGAGACTGAATCAGTGAAGTCCTCTCAGCCAGGGAAACCCAAGGAGCA